>NC_067121.1:35105669-35408700 GCF_021347895.1 Acanthochromis polyacanthus
TTCTAACGAGAAATGTAACGAATATTGCGAGCATCCTGTCTCTGCTCCGGCAGCAGTACATTACCACACAACTGCTGGAGTTGTATAGAGTTACAGAGCGGTCTAATCTGCTCTCGTGTTTACAAAGCTGCTCATCGGCCTTCCACTGGAGAAAGACAGTCAAAGAGACAGAAAGAGATAGAGAGAGCTTCATGAAGTCAAATAAGAAGCCAAAGATCGCCTGCTGACCGGGGCCTGGTTTGCTGAGCACTAAATTCTCTCATGTAACAAAGCCTGAATGGCTGAGAAAGAAACTGCAGAGTAGTGTGTGTGTGTGTGTGTGTGTGTGTGTGTTCGACCTCTTGTTTCTTGACCTCTGCAGCCCTCGGTCCGAGCCGATCCACTCAGACACAAGCTGACAGGACCCCCCACCCCTCTCTCTCTCTCTCTCTCTCTGCCTCTCTATCAATTATCATTTGTCCAGATTGAGCGTGCATCATCTGCCTCGACTTCAGTGGATGCACTTACTCAAAATGCAAATTCGCAGCTCGCCATTTTTCCTCGACGAGCCGCTTGTCACTCGGTTTGCGTTGCGGGACCGAGTGTGTGGGTTGGGAAAAGCAGGGGGTCTGCGCCGCTTATCGAGTGAAAGAAAAGCAGCTTGTCAGCATTATCAGCTTCTCCCCTCTCGAAACCAGAGGCCATTTAGTGGACCGCGCACGGGGAATTGAACCCCTGACACCGCAGATTTGGTGCCTTGCTCAACTCAAACGTATTAGCATTTTGATGAAAAAAAAGAAAGACAACCTGACTGATTTATAGTGTGTGTTAATCATCCAAAATCATGACTTATGTGACTCAAGTTGGATCTAAAATCTGTCTAGAAAGTTTCAAATTGTGGGGAAAAAAAGTGAAATAAATTAGCAGAAGGAGACGAGGAGGTGTTGGGTGGACAGAGGAGGAGAGGGGATGGGTCAGTTTGCGTGCATGTGGGGGGTGTAAAAGGGCTGAAAGAGGGGGTTCCTGATGGAAGCTGAATGCCACCACCCAGTAGGCCGTGAAATCAGAAACCCTTGCCAACAAGACAGCCACCCGCACACCAGCCGTCGCTCAGTGTGTGTGTGTGTGTGTGTGTGTGTGTGTGTGTGTGTGTGTGTGTGTGTGTGTGTGTGTGTGTTCCTCCAGGGAAAGAGCAGTCATGCAAGGTATCGGCCAGCTCCTCCTCCTGCTATCTCCTCTCGTTCCTCCTTCCTCCTCCTTTCTCTCCTCCTGCATTTCATGTCCATCTTGCATGTGTGTCTTCCAGCGTTATAAAGCTCTGTTGTAAGTTCTGCACACACTGGGGTGATCACTCAAGAGCCTCGGCATGTAGAATGTTTTTTTTTGTTTTTTTGCTTATGATTATACTAAAATAGATGAGGACTTTAAGGTACAGAAAGCTGCTTAGCCAAATGCACAGACAAGCTTCAGCACTTCAGTCACTTGACTTCAAAAAATCAAGTCTTGCTTTCTGATTTAACTGAGCAAAAGGATACAAAATTACCAAAAAATAATCGATATACCCTCACCGATCTACTACCAATCTATCAAACATCCAAAATCCTGAGCTTTGTGGGTTGAATCTAAAATTAGGCTTGAAAGTGGAAGTTTCAGACTGAAGAAAGCAACAGACAAGCTAGCCATCCACCTGCAATATACTTTAAAAAACAATCATGTCAGATCCTGTTTAAAGTGTAGCTTTCTGACACGATAAAGGCCTTGCAACTAATTGCATTTTTTAGTCGCTGCGGATGAGAAAAAACACATTCATAAAGTCTAGTAATTCATTGAAACTTGATCTAAAATAGCTCCACAAGGGCTCAAGCTTATTCAAGCACAAGCCCGGTGTAAAGGCGTAAAAGAAAGAGCATGAATAACCAACTAGAGAAGGTCGCTGTGTCAAAAACACTGCTGTAAAAACACCTGTTTCCAATGCTGACTTTTTTTCCCCTTTCGTTTTCTCAAAGAAAAACTGTTTTGTTTCCATGTAAAGTTTACTTCCCTCCCTTTTTTTTCCCCTTTCTTTGCTTTTACAGAATAAAAAAAGAAGTGTTCTGAAAACGTCTCCCCCACTCATCCTCCCCCTCTTCCTCCCCTCCTCTTCTCTCCCTCTCTCTTTTCTTTTCTCCTTTAACAAACTCCCCTCTTTTCTTGGTGTCTCGGTTAGCAGGCCTGATTACCATGCTGCCGGTGACTTTTCCCCTCTTGTCTCACTCTCACTCTTTCTAAAGGGTACTTAATAAAATTCTGAGTCTGGTCTTCGTGTGTGTGTGTGTGTGTGTGTGTGTGTGTGTGTGTGTATATATATTTTGTGTGCGTTTGTGTGTGTGTGTTTGTGCGAGAGAGAGAGTAAGAAGAGAAAGCGGGGGGAAACGGAGAGAGACTTTTCCCGTGTTTTGTTTCTCCCTCTCTCTTTCTAAAGGGTACTTAATAAAATCGGAGTCCTGCGAGGCGGTGTCACAAAAGCACGGCACGTCTCACGCACACACAAACACAAACACGCACGCATTACGCGACCCTTAATTTCCATTAGAGAAGAGCAACGCAGAGCTTTCACAAACTAGCGCCTGGGGTTTGCACTTCATTCTCACTGCAATCTGCCAAAGTAGAGCCAGACAGAGAGAGAGAGAGAGAGAGGAGGCAGAACAACCGAGCTCTGATGCTTTGCTGAGTTAGTTTTTGTCTTAGATTAAACCAAATATTGAGAAATGGTTCCCGAGAGGTTCAGTAGCAGGTGAAAACAAGTAAACAGGAACCAGAGTCACCTCTTTTTACCACATTTAACTTGATAGAAATGTGCAAATTTGTGGAATTTAGGCCCCTTTGTTCATTAAAAGGCTTTTTTAGATCGTAAAGAATGCCTTCCAGTTTTTCAGACACTTAAAAATACTTTTTGCTCCTCCACACCTGTACCATAGATAGTATGCCAATGGTTAAGTACAGTACTTTTTGCATTATATTATGCAATTATCATTTTTGCACTACTGTGTTTATATATTCCTTTCTAGTTTGCACATATCAGTATATATTGTGTTAAATTAATTTTATTACAACTATTTTTTCCCTGTTCTTCTTTCTTTGGTTTCTTTGTTTGTTATTATTCTCCTTCCATAATCCTAGGGTGACACCGACAGCGGAAACTAAACGCCTTGTATGTTGTGTACGTTCTGATTTTTGCCTGTGTGATAAAAAGACAAAAATCGTATTCATTTCCAGCACTGGAATAGCAAAATCCAAAAATCCAAATGTGCTTTATCTCATTAGCATAAGTGTCTATAATTAGAGGCTTTAACTTGAGATATCTGTTTAATAAAGGCCTCAAATTTCCACCTTACTCATACTGGGCAATGATTGGCTTTCAAACTTGAGCTGATGTCACAAAACACAGTGAGTTTGAGTTCAAATAGAAAAATTGCAGATAAATGTGAAAAGCTTCTTTGATACATTATGCTGCACAGCAACATTTTAAAAAAAGGAACCAGAAATGAAACATATTTTTGAGTGTATGGAGTCAGTTTGACCACTTTCACTATTTTATCTGATTAAAAATGAATGTCAGAAGTAGATCATTACTGGCACTTGTCAGGCCTGCTTCCCACGACCAAAGAAAAATGTTTACTCTGTACCTCTGTAATCATTAGGGGGTTGAGGGATTCATCTGTACCATCCAAATATGGGCTTCCTTTTCTGAAGGAAGACTAATGGCTTTAGCATTAATGAAACTCTTTCTTTCCCCGCGATGAGAAATTAATCAAAGATAAAGTGGGAGAAGGAAGATATTAAAAGTTTAAGTGGGGCTAAGTAATTAATTACCCTCTCAGAAAGCATTTGACAAAGACAAATTCTCCCAAATTGAGATTCGCTTCTGCTTATACACTGTCCGGATGAGTACGTCACAAAAAGCAGGATCAGATTTGGAAGGAAGCAGAGAGAGATAAATAAAAGAAAGGCAAATGAGAACAGGAAAGGAAATAAATGAGGGGGGGAAGATGCAAAACTAAGGAATATGTGGGAAGAGAAAATGAGGGAGGCATCGTTAACAGAAAAATGTATGAATTTGAGAAGAAAAAGGAGAGAGCAAGGTAACAAAAGGAAGAGAAAATGAAAGGAAGTTGGGGAAATAGTTGGAGAAAACTTAAAGGAGGAAAGGAAGTGGTAGGAGATCGCAGGAGATAATGGAAAAAAACATGAAAGAAATACAGAAAAGGGGAACCAAAGTAAAGAGGAAGGAAAATCAAAGGTTGAGCCGAGTGGAGGGCAAAGGGAAGAAACTCTTCCCATCCACCATCTCACCTTCCTCTCCTTCCCCTGCTGACACCCTCCTCCTCCGCTTGCTTATTTCCCCCTCGCTGTTAAATTATTCAGGACCACTTCTGCAGCATGCTTGATTAAGTTTTCATTTCTGCAAATTACCATTCGGAAACGCGCCACGCTACTGAATCACATAACCACTACAAGCTACAAGGCTGTTTACCTGCTGTTGTACAGAAAAGAGTGGGAGATATGCAAAGAGAAACAAAGGCAGCATAAATAATGACATTATACCTTAATCATTTCTTTGTATTGTTGTGATCATTATGTATTGTAAACCTCTTTGTCAACACTGTTAATTCTTCGACAGCCACGCCGGTAAAGCTTTTTTTTTTCTCAATTGAATTGCAAATTGCCAGGCGAGAAAGAGACAAGAGAGAGGCAAAAAAACAAATCCAGAAAGAGATAAATAGATGTAAAGAGAGTGTGAGGGAGCGGCAGAAGCTGCTGCTCCAGTCTCTAATCTACTGTACATACATAGTGATGTACTGTGATTGCACAAACAGTCAATAGGTCCCATTAGGAAGAGCAATGAGAGGGAGGCCAAACATTTTGCACCCAGTTAAACTGCTATTAGTGTGAATGCACTGTAGTCACTTTTTAACTGTTTTAAGCGTCCGGCAGCAGAAACCTTCAATGTAGCTGTGAGGAATGCCTCTGACTGACTAATTGAGATTTAATCTGTTGGCTCAAATGGAATTCTAACAGCAAGTTGTACATTTTTAGATGCACAAGTGGTTAAAAAGAAAACCTCAATTTGCACTAATCAATATTTTATAATAAAAAAACTGGGAAAAAAATGCTACCTTAAGCATGGCACACTCTGAGAAAAACCAACTCTGCTGCCCAAAATTTTGTGTCAAGATCTACAAGATCTGACTATTCCTTTCAATCTTCCTTCAAGCAGAAGAAAGCACATATTTTTGGTGAAAAACACCCTATATATCACTTAAATGCTAGCTGTTAACCAAGAAATTCATCATTTAGCAGTTAAAACACCAGATACTGGTGGTGGAGACCAAAACTGAGCTAAAAGGATATTAAATGTTGGAAAACTGTTCATCAAATAGGCCAAATGAATGCTGGATGTGTAAATAGGCAACTGTTTGCTAACATTTTGCAAATCACAGGGGATTTTTGTGCACGTATTTCAGAATTCCATGACAATAGACTTAACTCTGGCACAAAATTAGAGCAAAACTGCAGTTGTTTACTATGTGCATGAGCCCTTTTTTCACCCTTTTCTAGAACAGGCGGTCTAATGCAGGCCTCTGAGCGATTGTCTCACCGGACTATGTTTTCTGCTGCATCCCACAGAGCATCCTGCAGGAGGCCCTTCATAACTATGATCACCATGTAGAAGAGGTCCTCCTGGGCGACGCAGGCTGCAGTTAGGGAAATGATGGTGGTTAGGATGAAGAACATGCATGTTTAGGTCTTTGAGAGGCAGCAGGAAGCATGCGCATGATTTGTGTCCGGACAGTAGGAGCTCCGTGTGCGTTGCCGTTTCTGGGAGCGCGGTATGATTAGAGGGGAGGGCGATGTGCTCGTAGGGGTGAGGACCGGGGCTGTGTGTGATGCATACGGTCATGTGTGTGGAACACAGTAGTCTCCGAGGCCCACTAAGGCAGCAGGTATCCAGTTCTGGTGAATCAACCTAATAAATTCCCAAGAAAACCTGGACTGAAGCCCTCTGGAAATTGCAACGCTGTTATTAAAACACACACAAACAAATACAGGCCCAACACACCCACGCTTCCTTTTCTGATGCCTAATTAGTGCTAATATCGGCTCACACAGAGGTTGAGTAGATTTATGGTCGGGCATGTGTACGGACAGCTAATCAGCAGCACACCACAAAGGGTCCCTCTGTGGCTACAAGATAAAGATAACCATCAGACCATATACACACATGCACACACCTGTAGCTCTCAGATAAGCAGTGGCCTTTCATGATAGAAACAACAGGTTCTGATTTACTACTTTGGATAACGGCAGCAAAATGCCTCCTGATTATGCTTCCCTCTCTGTGTTTCTGTGTGCGGGTGGCCAAGGTGGTCGGCGGTTGATTTGTGTTGCCTCTCTGATGAAAGCAATTCGTCACTGAGTGGCTACCCTCGTGTCAGCCCGTATCATGTAGCATGTACAGCCGCATCTGTATCGTATTGTGAGCGTGCCGTGTAAAGGTTGTGGCGTAGATTTATGGCCGTCTCCCATGGCGAAACATCCACCGCGGTCCCTCCTGTAGCGACTGACAATGGACGCTGGATTAACAGCCGTCCTCCTGCCTCTTCCTCTCCCCTCCCTCTCTCTCTTTATTTCTCGGCCTCAACTGTTTCTCTCTCTCTCTTGTTAAAACCTGGCTCCTAATTAGTGCTTGTGGAGTCTGGTGATATATTATCTGCTATCTTTCTTACACATGCTGAAGAAAAGGAGACATTTATTTTAGTGCTTCTCTTTTCTCGTTTGCGTCGCCTGGACGCTGTCCGATTCCTTATCTGCTCTTCTCCCTCTTTCACCCTCTTTTGTTTCTCGTTAAGCGCAGTTGCTCTTTTTGTTTCTGCTTGTCTGTTGCTATGTCAAATTAGCCCGTGTTCAGAGGAGCATTAGCACCGTGTCACAAAAATGCAGTCCCCTCATTCATTTCGATTAGACCAGTTGCACTGCGATGGCGGGGATACGATCGAGAACCTGACAAAAATGTTGTAACATTCTTTTTAACCGGTCTAACTTTTGTAACATCATCTTAAGACACACTTTACAGGCAAAAGAGCGTAGACAACCTCTTATCTTCTTTTGTACACTTCAAATATAGTACCTTTCACATGAAACCCTGAACGCAACAGGTTGACATTGTAGCAAACAATGGGATTGCTTTCCGGCACAAATTAAAGCTTTATGGTGCCAAATATTGAGAGAACTTTTGCGTTGCACAGAGCTTTTTTGAGATGGCAGATGGGAAGAGGAGTGATTTGCACGCTTCATGTTAAGTGAATAGAAACAGCTCTCTTAAAGTTAAAATCCATTCAGTGACAACATCTGTCGTCACGTTCGATATCAGTAAGAATGTTTCCCTTAAAATCCCTGACTTCTTCTTGAAATTAAAAGCAAAACAAGTCAAGAAGACATCAACAAAACAAAATGCACAATTCAGTGCAGGAATGATGGTTGCCAAATTATAAACAAAGAGGTAACACCTTATTGTGAAAGGTACAGCTCCATTAAGTCATTGAGTTTTAATAATCATATAACCGTCACGTCCTATGCTTATGAAAGGCAAATGTTATGCACAGCAGCTTTAATCTTGGCCTGTCGTCCTCTTGTTGTTTTCGCCTTGTATTCCTGTATCTCTCTCCCTCCGCTCTGATCTTTTTCCTCTCTCTTTCTCCCCTTTCGCCTCTCTCAGGGCTGAGGCCATAGATCTCTCTAACAGGCACTATCTGCAGCCCTAAGCCCTAATGAGGCATCATAAGGCGAACAGTTTGCAGCAGCGCCGCGCTCCTCTTTTATTTGCCAAACCATATCTCTTCCTCTCCCCCCTCCTCCCGACTTCCCCTCTCCTCGTCTCTCAATTGCTCCATCAGTCTGCCCTGCTCACCATATCTCTCCCTCTCTGTCTCTTTCCTCCGCTCGTTCCCTCCATCTCCTCCTGCTCTCTCTCTCTCGTGCTCTTCTCGCCATTGTGTTTTATCTCTCTTCTCATTCACCCGTTGAGCTCCCCTCTCCCTGTCGCCGTGGTTTGAATCATATCTGGCCGTCTACATATGCTAAAGCCTGTGTAATTACAGCAGCTCTTAAATAAAGACACGCTCCTAAAGCTGTCGGCTGGAATCACAGCCAAACAAGGCAGGAGGGACCTCCCGGCAGCAACAAAGCTGTCATAGATAGCTATAGATTTATCAACAAGAAAGGATGAGGGGAGAGAGAGAGGGAGAGACAGAGAAGGTGGGAGGGGGTAAAAAAATCACGTATTGTCTTAAACATGGTGGAAGATGGAGACACCTGCTCTGAAGTTTACTCAGTTTTTCATTTAGGGGGAAAAAAAATGTGACAAAATCAAATGGACAGAGGAAAAACCTGAGCAGAGTGAGATAGAGACAATCAGTGTAAAAAAATGAATTTAAAAAGCTTCCAACTGTAATGTATGATTACAGATTTAACTCTGATACAAATCTTTATCTCTAAATCTTTCTAATCAATGATATGTGCAGTGTATGCATGTTAATAGAAGTTCTGAAAGAAAATTTACATTGAAATCTGAGTAAAATAATGTTTTGTGGAACCAGAAATTTGACAAAAGTGAAGCCAAAACATGCAAACAGCTCTCCAGCTGCTTAAATGTCACCAGTGGATGTAGTGTAGAATAGACTGGCAGCTTTGTGTGCAATTTGTCAGGCGATTTTGAAGCAAAAGTTCTGAAATATTGCGGAAAATTGTTAAAAAGAAAATGCAAATTAGATTTACTTGACTTACAAGCAGCCAGAGACAAAATCAGTTGTTTGCCAGCTACTAAGAAACCTTGAAAATGAAGTAGAAAAAGAAATAAAACTTTGGCAGTCTATTCAAGAAAAGTGGGATAAAGTGTTCAGGGCTTATTTTCAGTTGGGAAAATTGTAATTATTCTTTCATGTCAGCTGGTATTAGACATGTTTTGAGGTAAAGACGGCAAAAGAAGTAGAAACAGCTGATCATATTTATTTGCTAGGTCAGAAAAAGGTGTTTCCATCTCCTATTATCTGCCTGAACTCTTTTTCAAAAAGTCAAAAACTATTCTAAACAAGCATAAGTTTCCATGAACTTTTTCCAAAGTAACATATCAACAAATATGCTACAGAAATGTCACAAATATCTTGATTTTTAGACGTAATCACACCACAACAGCCGACAGTGTGAATTCTGCATAGTGTGTGTTATGATGAAATCCTGCTCAACTGACCAGACTTCTTGGCAGAAACTCCCTGAAAAGACCCAGCGTACGTTATCATTCCTTTATGACAGCTCTTTAAAACAACACCATGTCAGAGAGTCTCAATTCCATAAAACAATTTCCACCCCCAGTGCCAAACAAAGACGTCTATTCAAGCCGAACATGTCTCCGTGGCTGAAACTGTCTGTCACAACGGAACAGCTCGGGATGAATTTCAAGCGCTCGGCTTCTGTATATCATCTGTGTGTCCTTGACTGACTAAATGAGAGATCCATGTGATGGGCTTCTGCTTTCTGGAAGCTCATTTTCATGAAACTCTTTCAACTTCTTTATTCGGCTCCACCACTTTTCTTCATTTTTCGTTCTAATCTACATCCTTTACCCTCATCGGCATCATCATCAAACCGCCTATTGCTCATGTTTTCTCACCATTCCATTACACGCCTTTGTCTTCTCTCATCTTCCTCCTCTTCTTCATCATCCTCCCACCACATCTCCTCCATCTCTCTCCCTTTCCCTCCTTTCCTCCCTCTTTCTTTCTTGACTTCTATAATTCATCAGTGCAAGCAGCAGTACAGATTGATCAGCCTCTGAAGGCAGTGCTGTGTGTGCTGCTGATGTTGCAGTAACCTCCGCTGAATAGTGAGCAGTGTGTGTGTGTGTTTGTGTGTGTGTGTGTCTGTGTGTGACCGGCACCGGGGGAAAGTGGAGGGGACATTTTTTAAAATGTATTAATCGTCGTGGTAACAGGGGATGAGAGTGGTTGCGACAGGCCCATCTTTTGAGAGAGAGACCATATGTGACACGTAGACACACACACACACATGCCGACACACACTTACACAGACACACAAACACACAGCCGCATTCTAATATCCCGAGGGTTCAGCCCAAGTGCTTTACACCCTTGTATCAGTCAACACACACACATACAGATACCTAAGATGCAATCTTTACCGCACACACACACACACACACACACACACACACACACACACACACACACACACACACACACACACACACACACACACCACCTATGGGGAAATACAAGGCAATTTATCACTAATCACTAGACTCCCTAACTTTGTATTCATCTGGATTTCCTATGATTAATAGCTTTCCGCAGCAAACTTTATCTCTCTGAAAAGTGCGTTTGGGTGTGTGTATGTGTGGTTTGGAAGTGAGTGCAGCGCAGTATAAGCAGACATAAACCAGTGTTTAATTGTTCGGGGAGAGAATGTTGGATTAGCTACAAGATTACCTCTTCTATTGCATCTTTCTCTGTCTTTTCCGCACTCTACCGCTTTGTCTTGCCGCTTTTGTATTCTGCGCTCTATCCGGCAGGATGCAGAGGGGTGAAAGGGGAAGAGAGGGGAAAAAAACGAGGGAAATACTTAAAGAAAGCATTTAGTGTTTCTTGGGTCCGTTTTTTTCCTCTTTTCTGTCCATCTGTACTTTTTGTATTTGCCTGAAAGTCAAACAAATGAATCAGGAAAACCCTCCTGAAAGAAAGAAAAATCGATTTCTAACACAGACTTTTCTTCTCCGTTGAGCCGGTAGCCTTTTAGATGCATCTAAAAAACAAATTGCGTTGCGTTGCATTGATTTTACACAAACCCTACACATTCCAGGAAAGACCTGAAGTTTCTGGAGTAATTTTAAATCTTTTTATTAACTCGCACCACTTTGGGTTTTGATGCTAGATCGTGTGTGGTCGAGCTTTCTGCAAGACTGGAGAGGAGAAGGAGGAGGCGGATGGGAGGGAAGAGGAGATGAGAGCGGAGGAGGAGGAGGAGGAGGAGGAAGGGATGAAGGCGACAGAGGAGAGGAAGCAGAGAAACTGGCGAGTGGAGGAGAGGTGACAAGGCTTCAGGGACAGACAGAGGCATGAATAATTTATCAACACTTCTGATGGACAGATTAGGGGAAAAAATGAAGAGAGACGGAGCTAGGGAGAGAGGGATGGGAGGGGAGACAGAGAGAGAGAGAGGAAGCGAGACTGAAAGCAGAGGAAGGGGAGGAATAAAATGACAAACAGAAAAAGGGGAAAGAGAAGAAGAAAGCAAGTGAAGGGTGGAGGGGCCACACACTGGAGCTCTTTGATCCTAACAAACCCCTCTCACCCTGACACCACCATGCCATCTGTGGCCCGCACTGTGTGTGTTTGTGTGTGAGAGACAGATAGAGGAGACAACGACAAAGGAACAAGGAGACAGAAACAGATACAGACACAGATGAGGCATCTATACGGTGTTTTTATGATCTCAATCAAGTTCAGGCCCAAATTCGAATATGGAGGCCTTAATTTATGTAGTCTGAGCTGCAGCGTGGGAGTGGTTAGAACTAAATTCCTCAACATTGAAGCAGGAGATGAAGACCAGTGTCATGTCTTTTGGCTATTTTAATTCTGTATGATGCATCAGTGTACTGGCATTCAGGGGAATGCAAAAAACAAACAAACAAATAAGATGTATGTACATTTAGAATATCATGCTCATAATTGTGCTCAAGCAGAAAATTTTGAAATATTTCAATGAAAACAAAGAAAAGCACTATATATGTTACATAAAAGATACATTTTACATCTGTAATTAGCACTGACGAGCTAAAAAATGTCTCATTAACTCAATATGTGTCAGGGCCCTCCCCTCACACTGATCCTCGCCTGACAATCCTTAGTAATCACTCCGCTTTTTCTCCCTGACTGCAGAGCTGAACAACTGGCAGCTGAAACTGGTCTCCAATCAGTCGCCTCCACCAGAATCCAAGCAGCCGACGATTATCTGGCTAATCACCTCTCTGACAATAAAGGACCGGTCTCTCCTGCAACACCCTGCCAGATCGTTAGACTCGACTCAAACTGTCAGTCTCCTTCTAGCTACTCATCTGTTGTCTTTTGAAACCAAGCCTAACCTTGTTTTTCTGTTGTCTCCAGAATCCTGCTGCTTGGACTCTTGCCTACCGTTCCTCTCCGGCTCCCCTTGGACCACATCACTCCCCTCCGGACCACCCACGCCACCCCAACCAACTCCAGCCTGTCGTGCCCACGTTCAGCCCCCTTACCCACGCTACGTTCCCTCCCCAGCCGCCAGGGATCTCTCTTCCCCCTGCGTCACACTCTGCTTCCCTCCCAGAGCCTTCGCCGCCGATCCCCGGCTGGAACTCGGACCACCCGGTCCCCCTCCCTCCTCTCCAATAAATCACCTTCTTAAGTGTGTTTTGGTCTCGGTAGTGTGGTTCTCTGCCCGAGTTCAGCCTGGTTGCGTGACAGAACGATCTGGCCAAAGATATGGACTCGGAGAACCCGCTGCCGGGACCAGATCCCCTTTCTGGTCCCAACCTTCTAAATGCTGTGGCAATACACGGACAGCTGCTGGGCCAACACAGCAGAACTCTCCGAGAGCTTGTCGAAGCCGGACGCCAGCTACATGCCCAACTAGAAACCATGGCGGTTCAGGTCACGCATGTATCGTCGGCTCCGGAAATCTTGGATCAACACGGCCGAGCACTACAGGAATTGGCAACTACAGCCAAAAATCTGCACGACCAGATGGAGAGCATTCATGCCCAGCTAAATCAACTCACCTCCGCCATGGCTCTTCTTACCGCCTCCCAGTCAGATCCAGCCCCTCCACCTCCTGTTCCGCCGTCAGCTCCAGACCCCGTGCCACTTCCCCCAGTTCCCCGGGAGCCCCACGTTCCAGATCCAGCCCGCTACGCCGGTGACCAGGGGGCCTGTGGAGACTTCCTGATGCAATGCTCACTGGTTTTTGGTCTACAACCCCTGACCTACCGCACTGACGAACAGCGAATCTCCTACACTCTTAGTTTATTGTCTGGAGCTGCTCTTCGCTGGGGATCGGCGGTGTGGCAGAAGAATGGGCCGGCTTGCCGTTCCTACGCCGCCTTCACCGAGGAGATGAGGCAAGTTTTTGATCACCCTGTTCAGGGAGCTGAAGCGGAGAAGAGATTGGGAGCACTCACCCAAGGAGGACAGAGTGTGGCGGAGTACGCTGTTGAATTCCGGACCCTGGCGGCGAGCTGCGACTGGAATGACTCCGCCCTCCGATATGCTTTTCACCGTGGACTAAACGATGAATTAAAGGACCTGCTTGTTTCCAAGGAGGAAACTTCGGACTTTAAATCCCTCATCGATCTCTCGATTCGCCTGGATAACCGGCTCAGGGAGCGAAGACGGGAGAGGAAGAACCAGGCTCCTCCACCATCTCGACCTAACCCCCCAGTCCAGCCCCGCTCCTACCCCGGCGCCCCCAGCACCAGCTCCACCCCTCGGCCAACACATCCAGACCGTCCCTCGCCTCCGACTCCGGCCCGTCCAGTGTCGGGGGAGGAGCCCATGCAGCTTGGTCGGGCCCGCCTCACCGAGGAGGAGAAGGCAGCCCGCCGTCGTCGAGACGCCTGCCTATACTGTGGTGAGGTCGGCCATTATTCTTACACCTGCCCGGCCAAGCTGGGAAAAGAGGTGGCTCACCAGTGACCGGGGGGTCCTGGTGAGCCGTACCTCGGTCTCCTCCCTTACGACTCACCTCCGGGTGATGACCTCACTTCGGTGGGGTGAACACCAGTGTTCAGTCCCGGCACTGGTGGACTCCGGTGCGGAGGGCAACTTTATTGACGAGACCCTGGTAAAACAGCTTCAGATTCCCACTGAACCAATACAGCCCCCTCTCTGCGCCTACTCCTTAAACAACCGTCGCCTTGGCCATGTCAGGATTCAGACCACTCCCATCAACATCCGTATCTCAGGTAATCATACCGAGACCATCTCGTTCAGTTCCATGCCCAACCTGCACACCCCTCTAGTTCTTGGCTTCCCCTGGTTGAAGCAACACAATCCCCATATCGACTGGGCAACTGGCAAGATTTTAACCTGGAGTTCGGCCTGTCACGCTTCCTGTCTTGTCTCTGCCCCAACCCCCGGTAGTCCTGCACCTCCTGCTAGACCCCTGCCCCCTGATTTGACTAATGTCCCCTCAGAATATCATGATCTCGCCCTGGCCTTCGACAAGGATCGGGCTCGGTCCTTACCCCCACACCGACCCTATGACTGTGCAATTGAACTCCTGAAGGACGCCCCTCTACCCCGAGGTGGACTGTACAACCTGTCCAAACCAGAGCAGACAGCAATGGAAGAATACATTCGAGAGTCTCTGGCGGCAGGATTGATTCGCCCCTCTACGTCTCCGGCTGGGGCGGGGTTTTTCTTCGTGGGGAAGAAGGATGGGTCGCTAAGACCCTGTGTGGACTACCGGGGCCTGAACAAGATTACCGTGCGTAACAAGTATCCTCTTCCCCTCATGGACTCGGCTTTTACCCCCCTACATGGCGCAGTCATCTTCTCCAAACTGGACCTCCGCAATGCCTATCACCTGGTTCGGATTCGGGAGGGGGATGAATGGAAGACGGCCTTTAACACCCCCTTGGGGCATTTCGAGTACTTGGTAATGCCTTTTGGTCTAACTAATGCCCCGGCCGTCTTCCAACATCTCGTCAATGACGTCCTGCGGGATTTCCTGGGCCGGTTTGTTTTTGTCTACCTTGATGACATCCTGGTCTTCTCCCGCAGCCTGGAGGAGCACCGTGGACACGTGAGAAGAGTGTTAGAGCGCCTTCTGGAAAATCGCCTTTTTGTTAAGGCTGAGAAGTGTGCCTTCCACGTGTCTGCGGTGCCCTTTCTCGGTTACATCATCGCTGCGGGGAAGATCAGGATGGACCCTGCTAAGATTGCGGCGGTGGTGGATTGGCCGGAGCCCGGGGACCGCAAACAACTTCAGCGGTTCCTGGGCTTTGCCAACTTCTACCGCCGCTTCATTCAAAACTACAGTATTATCGCTGCCCCACTAACTGCTCTCACTTCTACTGCCCACAGATTCTCCTGGACTCCAGCCGCACGCTCCGCCTTCCTCACCCTCAAGTCTCGGTTCACCTCCGCCCCCATTCTGATCCAGCCAGACCCTTGTCGTCAGTTTATAGTGGAGGTCGACGCCTCGGACACCGGAGTGGGGGCAGTGCTGTCTCAGCGTTCCGACGGAGATGGCAAGCTACATCCCTGCGCCTTCCTTTCTCGTAAACTTTCCCCAGCTGAGCGAAACTATGACGTGGGTAACCGAGAGCTCCTGGCGGTTAAGTTGGCGCTGGAGGAGTGGAGACACTGGCTGGAGGGGGTCGAGCAGCCGTTCCTGGTGTGGACCGACCATAAGAACCTGCAGTATCTGCAATCAGCGAAACGACTAAACCCCAGGCAAGCCAGGTGGTCCTTATTCTTTGACCGATTCAACTTCACCCTTTCATATCGCCCCGGGACCCGAAACGGAAAGCCTGACACCCTGTCCCGAATTCATTCCAAGAAGGATTCGCTAGAAACCCCAGAACCCATTCTTTCCCGTTGCCACCTGGCCAGTCTAACCTGGGATATTGAGAGCACCGTTCGCCAGGCCCAACAGACACAAGTGTTTCCTGAAGCCGGTCCCCCAGGAACGCTCTTTGTTCCGGAGACCGTCAGGTCTGATGTCCTCCGATGGGCCCACTCCAGCCAGCTGTCCTGCCACCCGGGGGAGACCAGGACGCTGGCGGTTCTTCGCCGGAGGTTTTGGTGGCCTTCCATGACTCGAGATTGTCGCAGTTACATTACGGCCTGCTCCATCTGCGCCCAGAACAAAACCTCCTGTCAGCCCCCCTCAGGTCTTCTTCATCCCCTTCCCATTCCCAGACGACCTTGGTCACACATCGCCTTGGACTTCGTGACTGGGTTGCCCTCCTCTCGGGGAATGTCAGTCATTCTCTCGGTCATAGATCGCTTTTCTAAATTTGCCCACCTCATTCCCTTGTCCAAGCTCCCCTCTGCCCATGAATCTGCCGAATTGTTGATCACCCATGTTTTTCGGGCCCATGGCATTCCCCTAGACATAGTTTCAGATAGAGGACCTCAATTTACTTCCCGAGTGTGGCGGGCTTTTTGTAAGGCCCTAGGGGCCAAGGCCAGTCTCTCTTCTGGGTTCCATCCGCAAACCAATGGCCAGACGGAGCGGCTGAATCAAGAGATGGAGGCCACCCTTCGGTGCGTAACATCTAAGAACCCCAGCTCCTGGTGCTCTCAGCTCCCCTGGGTGGAGTACGCACACAACACCCTCCCCAGCGCCGCCACTGGCCTCTCCCCTTTCCAATGCCTCTATGGTTATCAGCCCCCGCTCTTCCCTGACCGAGAGATGGAAATCGCAGTTCCTTCAGTGAGGGCCCATCTCCGTCGGTGCGCCCGCATCTGGCGTCAGACCCGCGCTGCCCTCCTCCGGACGTCTCGCCGCACCCAAGACCAAGCCAACCGGCGGCGGTCCGAGGCGCCGGTCTACGCTCCTGGACAACAGGTCTGGCTCCGCACCAAAGATCTTCCCCTCCGTGCTTCTCCTAAGAAGCTATCTCCCCGATTCATTGGCCCGTTTACCATCTCAAAAGTGCTCAATCCCTCCGCAGTCCGCCTCCGGTTACCCCGATCCCTGAAGGTCCATCCCACTTTTCATGTCTCCCAAGTTAAGCCGGTTCAGGAAAGCCCGCTGGCCCCTCCCGTTCCGCCCCCTCCGCCTCCCCGGCTCTTGGACGGTGACCCGATTTATACTGTTTCCCGGCTTTTGGATGTCCGCCGCCGGGGTAGGGGTCTGCAATATCTGGTGGACTGGGAGGGTTATGGCCCGGAGGAACGGATTTGGATCCCCAGCCGCCACATCCTGGACCCGGCTCTCATCCGGCAGTTCCACCGGGAGCACCCTGGTCGGCTTCTTGGGGCACCGGGAGGTGCCCATTGAGGGGGGGGTACTGTCAGGGCCCTCCCCTCACACTGATCCTCGCCTGACAATCCTTAGTAATCACTCCGCTTTTTCTCCCTGACTGCAGAGCTGAACAACTGGCAGCTGAAACTGGTCTCCAATCAGTCGCCTCCACCAGAATCCAAGCAGCCGACGATTATCTGGCTAATCACCTCTCTGACAATAAAGGACCGGTCTCTCCTGCAACACCCTGCCAGATCGTTAGACTCGACTCAAACTGTCAGTCTCCTTCTAGCTACTCATCTGTTGTCTTTTGAAACCAAGCCTAACCTTGTTTTTCTGTTGTCTCCAGAATCCTGCTGCTTGGACTCTTGCCTACCGTTCCTCTCCGGCTCCCCTTGGACCACATCACTCCCCTCCGGACCACCCACGCCACCCCAACCAACTCCAGCCTGTCGTGCCCACGTTCAGCCCCCTTACCCACGCTACGTTCCCTCCCCAGCCGCCAGGGATCTCTCTTCCCCCTGCGTCACACTCTGCTTCCCTCCCAGAGCCTTCGCCGCCGATCCCCGGCTGGAACTCGGACCACCCGGTCCCCCTCCCTCCTCTCCAATAAATCACCTTCTTAAGTGTGTTTTGGTCTCGGTAGTGTGGTTCTCTGCCCGAGTTCAGCCTGGTTGCGTGACAATATGACCATCTATTAGAGGGTTAAAGGCCACATACGAAGCACTACTGTATATCAAACATATTGTGTAATGTCATTCTAGTTGTGTGCTACTTAACAAAGGTGTCCACAGCTGTTACAATCCTTCTTTTCTGGCAATAAACATTAAGCATGCAATTTGGGCACCGTGCACCTTTAAGTCTCAGTCAGGATTCTGAATATTTAAAAAGGCCCCGGTTAATTTGTCAACTCTCTGGTCGAATGTCACAATTAGCATTCTGGCCACTTATTGATGAGCCTGCGAGTGTGTGTGCGAGTGTGTGTGTGTGTGTGTGTGTGTGTCCTAATGCCAGACATCACACATCACCACCTCAGTGTGTAATGTGTGTATTGATGTCGAATTATGAATGCAGTGACGACAGGACGGGGGTAGTCAAAGTGCCCTCAGGTGCTACAACAAATTAAGTACACACACACAGAGTTGTATATCCATGACTTCAGAGGACATTACATTGACTTACATTCATTTACTGGAGAATAACACCAACCTCAACCATAACAACAAACTGCCCAACCTGAAATCTTACCCAAAAATTTAACCTTCCCTAAACCCTGAGTCACGTTTTTAGCTTAAAATCCAAGGATTTCCCATCAGCTGACAGCAGAAGCAGATTTAGGTCCCCACAACATTAGCAACACCCCTGACGTGAACACAGGAAACACATTGTGCGTGTTTGCCTTCTGGTGTTAAATCTGCTTCGCTATTAGACTCAGCGCACCTGTCCCTCCGTCGCACATTAAACATCATCATCATCATCCACAAATCCGTCACTCTCCTTCACCTGCTTTGACTTTCACATGCTCTTTTTTGTCTTTTTTCATTTTCCCTTCCTCTTCCTCTCACCCTCACCCGGCCCTCCCGGTGCACCTGCCTTTCATGATTGCAGCCGGCACTTTTCAGCTTATACCACTGACCGAGTACGTGAGGATAAATGTGTGTGTGTGTGTGTAGCAGCAGGGTCAGCATGTGGCCTGTCGACATTATACCACGACCCTTCCGCGCCGCAGACAACAACCCCTCCATGTTGAAGCCTTTACCTCCGTACCACACACACAAACTGCCATGACCGGCTGCCCCCAGCGACCAGCCATTACCAGAGACCTTGTTCCGTGCCGCCGTGCCAGGTCGCCACACACGTGACCTGACGGTGAGCACAGATACTCACACATATGTGCCACAAGTCTTCCTGACATTGATGCAAAGTCAGGGCTGTTTTTCTAATGCAGATTTCACACTTAAAGGTTGGATTAAAGGTGCATTGGGCGGGAGTTTAAGAAGACAAACGTGTGAAATAACTGTGTGTAAGGCAGAAGGTGTAGGCTTGTAGTAATGAAATCTGAATTCCTACTAGGTTGTGTTGTTTTAGCATCTTTCATTTCATTGTTTTGGGTCTCCGACAAGCAGCTTTCATGTTTTAATTCACTCAGATTATCACGGTTTTCAGTAAAAACGGCAGACACACAAAATTAGCTGGTGATGAATACGGAATCACTCAGAAACTAAAACTCCAAATGAACACACATGCTTCTGTATGTATATACAGGTAACTACTTGCTAACACATCCATAATGATCATATGTTAAAGTTGTGTTTAGAACATTTTCTATTGCAAGTGACTTAAAAATTATTGATGCAGTTTTTACATATACAATATCATGTGTTTTTACTCATCATTTTTAAGGCATATATTTTTAAACTTAGTTCAGGTCAACTGCCTTCAGTCTTAAACAACAAATAGAGCTAAACACCCAGACATAAGGTTAATATATATCTATATCCATCTTTCCATTTAACTATTAATTAAAAAAAAAACTAGTCTGTTTCCCGAATTGCAAAAAAAAAAAGTCCAAGTAGTAAAGCTAAATGGGGTCGTTTGTTTTGACAGATGTAAGAAAATGCATTGAACAGAGTGACTTTGTTTCATATCTTTGAGCCAAAATTCAAGTTTGATCTCATTTATTGTTGCATTAACTATCCACCCAGTAAATGTGCATTTCTCTGTCGATTAGCAAGTTCATCTGCTATTTTGCTTTGAAAATTCAAAGCGCTATGAATGTTCGAAAAATCTTTAGCACACATGTTGGCCAGAAAGCCTGTCCAAAAACTGATTTCTTTCACTGCCTTTGCTTTTCCTCCTCTCCAGTAGAGTATTGTGAAGTGTACACACAAAAACCCAGCCCAGCAATTTGCAGATCCTGCAGTCTCTTCACAGTATTTGGCAACATGCAGCTAGAAGCTTTGGCTAACACCATCTCCAGTGCGATTTGGGAGGCTGATTGTAATCTTCCCACCGCTGGTCTTTAAGTCTTGACCCAGTCTTCTGACAATTACGTGAAAGTACACAAAGGATCCCTAACAGTCGGCAGAGCCACAACTGGTGACATCCCATAGGTCATTAGGACTCAAACTGGGAAACAAGGCACAGCTAACAAGTGCACAACGAGGTTTAACACAGTATTAGCGTTAAGATAAGAGACATGTTCAGTTTGTGTTTTTCTCCCCTGCTGATGCTTTTTTTTCCCCCCAACTAGAACCAAAACTCAGTATGTAACAGACAGGAAATAGAGCAAGACAGATAAAAGCCCAAAAGAACGGCAAACTAGGTCAGACCGTGCTACAAAATCTGTGTTGTTTTTTTTTCCAAAATAATCTCTGCCTTTCACTCTGGCATCGATGGGGAGTCACAAATAAGTCAAAATAGTAACACAAATAGGAAAAACTATTACACAATCAAAGACATTTATGTGATTATTTAACAACGCTGCAGGAAGAAATCTCTTCGCTTATGAAGGAAGGAAGGAGGAAAGAGGCTGTGTTAAGCACTTGTGCACACACACACACTGTTACACACACACACACACACACACCCTCCCCTGTTGGGTGTAGAGGAGAATCAATATGTCTTTGAATGAGGGTCAGAAGGGTTGTCTGCCCAGGGAGAGCTGACAGATTTGCTCTCTTTTGCTCTGCTAAGCCCCTGCCTGCTTCTAACACCCCCTAACACACACACACTCACACTTATACACAGATGGAGACACACACACAGACATATAGAAGAAACATGCGCACACAAACAGATGGATAGAGGCTCACACATACACAAACACATGGATGTGACGCTTCTCCAAGAGGGCAGAATTCCAAGCATTTTTGCCGCGGGGATGTGATATTAGACGTTCCACATCGAAACGAACCCTGTTGAGTTCCCCGCCGAGTTTGTGTACAGCATTTATATGTGTGTGTGCACGATATAGAGTAAGGGAAAGGCGGTGGAAGTGGGGATCTATCGACACCATTCGGCAGGTGTCGTAACTCAGTGTGGGACAAACAATTTCACAAAGAAGAAGATGACAGAGATGGAAGCAAACGATGAAGAAATTAAGCCAGGAAGTATTAATTTTGGACACTAATTGGACACGAAGAACTTCTGAAAGTAACACAAGAGCAGAAGATAGATAAGGAAAGAAAAAAGAGAGCAAAAATAAGTGACGCCAAATTTAGAACAAAATACCTCCTAGGCGTCTCTTTAATATGATGTCACTCATCACTGTCCACTTGTCTTTATTCCCAGAAATGCCCTCTCAGGCCTTGTGAGTTGACACCCCTTAAATATTAATACAACTCTCACATTTTATTGCTTCAAATGTCACTCTGTTCTACAGTGGGGCTATTCTGGAAAGTTGTGCCAATTTACTGAACATTTTTATACATCCAAAAAAGCAGAATATTTTAGTTGACTTGGGTTTATTTTAAGTAAATTTGATTAGAATTCTCCAGATTGCACATCAGTTTGTGGTTTATTTGCCTTGAAAATTAAACTGAATATGGTAAAAAGGTTGAAATAAGGGATTTTTGCACGCAAAAACAAGCATGAATCAATATTTGCGGGCTAGGCTGTGACATCTACAAACAAAAGGACACAGCAAGGTTAAACAGCTTAAAGTGCTGGTTATTCCCACTTATAATAAGACACTTAATGGATGCAATTAAAACTAAATAGCTAAGCAATAGTTTTTCTTAAATTGTTCCGCTGATCAATCGTTGACACACATCCTTTAAATATGTTGCCTTTAATAAAAACACATTTACCACCACCATCTTTTTTCCATCTCCATGTATATTCATTGTTTCTCTCTTCCTCGGTGGCTCAGTACATTATTTTTATTTTGCCGTGTTCCTCGCTCGCGATCAAATCTGACAAGTGGATTCAAGCAGAAAAACGTATGTGTGTGTGTGCATCTGATAACCGCTTCCACGTGTGTGCGTGCATCCTGTGTGGTTAACATACTGCGGCAGCAATTAGTAATCACTCATGGAGCTAATGACATCAATCAATGAGCTTTTAAAACCAGCCATTTGATAATTACAACCATCAATTGTCACCCGTGGATTCATTATAGCAGTGTGCTCTCCAGTACCGCCGTCTCTGTCTCTCTCTCTGTCTCTGAGTCCATTTACTAGAACTTCCTCTGTCTGTTTCTGTGATTATGTTTCCTTGAAGTCGTTTTTACTATTTATTTTTGTGTATTACTTTTTGCCTGATGAGTAAAGACGCCCCAGAACTGTTTATTTAATAATCTCAGGACACATTTCCAAGGGCAGAAAATACTAAGAAGTATTAGTTATGAGTTTAAAAAAAAAAAAAGAAAAATGGCTAAATCCAGAGTTTATTATGGTAAACTCTGACTGCATGGGAAGTCTGAGATAGAAAAAGACAAAGTAGAAAAGACAAAGTGAAGATTGAAAGCATTTGAAAAAAGGTTGCAACTAACAATTTCTGTCATTGTCAATTGTCTTCTCTTTTAATCAATAACTTGTTGACCCTATATCAAGTCAGAAAATGGTGAAAAAGTCTTTCCATGTTTTCGAAAGCCTAAAAAGGACATCCACAAATGTCTTGTTTTGTCCACGACTCAAATACATTAAATTTAGTGCAATGGAAGAGTAAAGAAACCCGAAAATACTCAAGTTTTCGAAGCTAAAATCAGAGAATTTAGACATTTTAATTATTCAAATAGTTGCAAATTAATTTAATAGTTGCAGCTAACTGACTAATTGATTAAGTGTTGCAGTTCTATTTGAAAATCAGTGGGAGGATGGAAATGAGGACGACTAGAGTCAGTCCTGCTCAGTGTTACATCAAAACAAGAGACAGTATACAAGTATGAAAGGAGGAATTCAGAA
Source organism: Acanthochromis polyacanthus (assembly GCF_021347895.1). Taxonomy (NCBI): domain Eukaryota; kingdom Metazoa; phylum Chordata; class Actinopteri; family Pomacentridae; genus Acanthochromis; species Acanthochromis polyacanthus. The sequence goes on from NC_067121.1 coordinate 35,128,616, forward strand.
CTGAAACAGAAAGAGAGAGAGGGAGTCTATTCTTTCTTTGTCGGTTTTACCAGCTTCCCACTCTCACTGCCACATTTTAGATTCAATTTAGAACTGATGCAGCCACAGTTGTCCTTTTGACCAACAGCTGCGGTGGCTTTCCTTTAAGGCAGTTCAGGAATTTGAAAAAAACGCTCAGGTGTGAGAAAAGTTGAAATTTATGCTCTGATTTGAGTAAATTCAAAGTATCCTCACTTAAAAGCTGATGCACTACACTGAAATTTGTGTTTTAAAGGATATATTCCCTATAAATGAAGCAATCAAGCTACAGGACGCACATTTTATAATCAGCGTCTGAGTAAAATTTAAAAAAAAAAAAAAAACTCTCTGAAGCTGTTGCATCCAATATCAGACTGTTTTGTGACCTTGACCCTAAATTCAGTTTCACTCAGGGAAAATGAAGTGTCCGGGGGCCAGCTGACAACTCCAGGATCTGAATATGAGCTAACCTGCACATCATATAGGTGCACGGGTGTGTCTGTCCACTACTGTGTGTGCATTTGTGTGTGCTCATCTGTGTGTGCGTGTGGATGTGCGTGTGTGTGTGTGTGTGTGGCACGGATGCACAATTACCAGGCAGGCGCGAATCGATAGGTGCCTGCTGACAGATGGATTAGCACGGTAAACAGATGATACACACACCGCTAAATTATTCATCTGCTGAACAGTGGGCTGGGTTTCCACACACACCCGGTGACGAGGGAGAAGAGAGGCAGGAGAGGGGGGAGCTGGAGGGGAGGAGGAGGAGGAGGAGGAGGAGGAGGGGGGCATAAAAATGAACAAGAGAGCTTCTCTGTGTGTGTTCCACTGAAACATTTCCCTGAAAATTCACTCTGAGCCTCTGACCTGCTGCAAAGGTTATCACCTGGAGCGCGGTGTTTGTCTCTCAGCTCCACACAATGAAAAAAGCCGGCCGTGGACACACTCACACACAGATTCGATGTCCCTCTAATGCCTTCTAGATATGCAGAGGCACCGCAGGGTCAATGTGAAGTGTCTTGCGAGGCGTTTGAGACACCAAACAGACATGTGCGCAAACATCGACACACTCATCCTTTCTTTATCCGCGTCTTTCTCTCAAGTGCAGGCAAATCCGTGATCATCCACTGTTTATGCCTTTAACAAAGTCCACGGCATGAATGCAATTTCGCACGCGTGCAAACATGCCATTGGATAAACCTGATCATGCCGTAGGACAGACATGCACCATTATGTTTGGTGCTGAAGCGTCTTCACTGTGTTCTCAGGTGGCCTTTTAGCTGGAACACCTCACGCTGCTGCCTATGAAAATGTGGGTAAAAGCAGCTCACATTGGACACAGTCTTCCATGGAGCCTTTAAGTCACTGTGCGCCTCCCAATATTGAATAGTATAGATTCTGGTGCATGCAAATCATAGGAGCATCCACACGCACACAGTCTGGCATGCATATAAAGCACCCATTATTGATTTGTTTCACCTTTCCGAGGGACTTTGGGGGCTTTTTTTGCAGCTGATGCTAAGCTTTGGGTGGTTGGGCTGCAACTTTAAGAACCAGAGAGAACATGGTGAAGGTTACCATAGAACTAAACACAACTTTCAACAAAAAAAATTCAATATTAAAAGATGTGTTTCACTTCCAAAAAAGCTACAGGTGCAAGCGGTTTAGTTGCTCTTGCCATATTAAAAATAAGGTGTGTGTGCGTGTGTGTGAGTGTGTGTGAAGTAATGGCTCGGTCCAGCTTTGTGGAGCGACGGTGCGTTAAGATGAGCTAACGATGTCGAACCCACGGCAACCTCTCCCCCCCTCCACCTCCCCTCCCTCACGCGCACACAAACCGGTCGCTCGCACCATGGCCGCCATCAGCGGGAACCAATCAGATTTGATGAATAATTCAATATTAAAGAGGGTGTGACCAAAGGCGGGGGAGAACCGGGCCCCTCTGCCAAAGCGAGTGGGCTTTTTGGAGACGGGCCTGCTGCTGTTTGTGTGTGTGTGAAAGTGAGAGAGGTGTGGAGGTGGAGGTGGTGGTGGGTGGTTGTCACACTAGACTGCATCCACAAACTGGCTGCAGATTAGATTACTGAGGAGAGGAGAGGAGGTGAGAGAAAGAGGGAGGAGGAGGGAGCGGGTGAGGAGAGGGAGAAGGAGATGAGGACAGAACGGAGGGAGGGGAGGAGGACGAAGAGAAAAGGGAAGAGGAAGAATGAGAAGAGAGACCGAAGAAGAAGAATCTTTTCACACATCTGCATTAGAAGCTGCCTGAATCGAGGAGCTCTCCGGAGAAATACGCAAATGTCTGCTGCCGCCAGACGAGCAGGAATGTTTGGCAAACTGGCAACCAGAAGCGACAACGTGTAGCGTCGTGTCGAGCAGAATACACACTTTAACACGTGTTTCACTTTTGAATTTGGTCAAGTTAATCAATTCAATACTTCAGCGTTACGTCTGGGCTTTACTGAGGAGGATGAACATGTTCGAGATGCTTTTGTTCCCATCTTTTCGTCAAATATCTGGCAACCCAAAAACGCTCCAGTATATTTATGAGCTTTGTGCTGTTAAAGTAATGCGGCGTCCTTTCTGAAAAATTCCACCAAGTGTAACAAAATTTAAAAGACAGCCGACCGCTGAGGTAAGTTCAGGGCTGTAGCGTGCCATGACCTTATGTCAGCTTGTGTGTGTCTGTGCGTGTGTACACATATTAAAAGCTAAATGTGTGTTGTGTTGCCAGGTGTTCTGCAGTTGTATGAGGCTCAGTGGAGTTTTAACGCAGGGATTTTATTGGCCGAAGCTGACATCACCAAGGGAACAAAGTGGAATTCCGGAACCTGGGACGTTACGGACACGGACTCTTGTGTGTGTGTGTGTGTGTGTGTGTGTGTGTGTGTGTGTGTGTGTGTGTGTGTGTGTGTGTGTGTGTGTGTGTGTGTGTGTGCGCGCGTGTGCAACAGGAATAGAAAGTCTTTCATTTCAAAGCAACCTGTGTCTAAAGTTCCCTACAAAGTGACATCCTGCCCTGAGTCCTGAGTGTTCTACCTGATTTTAACATGTTTCCACTGTTTCTGGAAATGTCCCGAGTGGAATTTAACAGCGGCGGAATCAGGTTAGATGTCGAGTCACAGCTCATTTAAGAAAAACCCTGTCATGAGGAGATAAGACGAAATGAGCTTTGAGACGGGGAGATATTTTGCAGAGGGAATCCTCACATCTCATCCAGTCTGCTTCGTGTGTCTTACACCAGCTCCAGTGGTTCATTTGTGTAACCTACTGCTGCACACACACACACACACACACACACACTGATCTATGTCCAAATGGAGTGGCTGGGCCGACAAAAGGCTCGACAGGAAGCGACTAATCCTTGATCTGCGCAGTGTCGCAACAATGACCACAAGACTCACACTAAATGACACACACATACATACACACACACACACACACACACACACACACACACACACACACACACACACACACACACACACACACACACACACACACACACGTATAGACAATTGCTGCTTGTTTCCAGTTACCACCCAGTGAGAAAGAAAATGGACGAGGAGGCTGCCTACAAGAGAGACGGGGGGAAAAGAAAAAAAAACGTCTATGCATATTTCATTTAAAAACTACTTTAGTGTTTTGTGAGAGCAATAAATCTTACATTTCTCATCCCCCAATATGTGTACTGTATGGATCAGATGCACAGAGGCCGGTATTGACAGGGAAACACACACTCGTCGCCCTGAGGGAGCTGCCAGAAGGGCAGAAGGGGGAACACACTTGGGGGTAAACAAAGCCACCACAACTAGGACAGTTCCCAATGTGTGTGTCTGTGTGTGTGTGTGTGGCACACAGTGGAGACTGACAGGGAGGCAACATGAGAGGGACAAGCCTTTTAACATCTGGCTAAGCACTGACAGGAAGACACACACACACACACACACACACACGGCCGAACAGGCAGGCGAGTCCCAGTCCTAATTATTAGAACACTCTTACTTAACTTAACCCTGCCACTAGACCGTGACAGGCAGAGATGGAGGAGGAGGAGGGAGGAGGAGGTGGTGGTGGTGGTGGTGGGGTTGGAGGAGGGCAGATTTTTGTGAGGACAAGGAGAAGGATGAGCGTTTCTGTCTCCTTGACCAGGGTTTTAACTCCTTGTATGCCGTGGCGAGAAGAAAACAGCAAGTAAAAGGGCTGAAAATGACACAGTTTTGGAAAGAAAAGATCACCGCTCGCTTCATTCAACCCTCGTGTCGTCCTGCGGGTCAAAATCGACCTGCTTCAATGTTTGAAAACGTGGGGGAAAAAATGTATTTTCACAGTGAAACTTCTGATGTCCACATTTTCAACATTTTTTGGTGGAAAAAAAAAAGAAATGTTAGAAATGTTTCTTAAGAACATTCACCAAAAAATCAACCAAAATCCAGCGAAATTCGCTGGATTTTGGTTGATTTTTTGGTGAATGTTCTTAAAGAAAATATTAGAAGTTTTACGGACATATATGTAATCATTTTAGATGTTTATAGGAATTTTTTGGAAGATTTTTACTCGTCTTTTAAAAATATTTACAAGAATTTTCTTGCCATGTTTTGGGGATTTTTTAAAATGAAGCTTTTAAGGGAATTTTTTAAAGAAATTATCGGAATTTTCTTTTGAAAGATTTTGCAAATTTTTCAGAAATTTGGGGGATTTTTTTGCTGAATTTTTTGGATTATCTCAGGCAAGGAAACAATATTTTTTGGTGCCCGTAAATGAGGACAACAGGAGAGTTAAAACAAGACTATTTGACCCCTCAGGTGCTTTGTGGGAAGTGCAATGCAGAAATTCCAACATAGCATTAAAAATGGGTACAAAAAAAATAAACAAAATCTATTTGTTATCCATCAACATCGCGATCATCCGTCATCGAGCTTTTCTAAGAACTCTGTTTTGTCCCCGTTTATTTTTCTTGACTTTATTTAGCTGCGCAGTTTGTGCTACTTGGGCCCCAGAAAGGAACAACACACATGACATTTGCTCTGTTTTAAGACGGGGAACCAAAAAAGAAGAGGCAACACCAAAAAAGAACAGAAGAGGAGGATGAAGAGGAGGCCTCTTGCTATGTGTTTTAACAGCTGTGTGTGATGCAGTCGCTTGTTGGAAGTCGATGGGAATGCAAAAAGTAAAGTTAACTTTTTTTTTTTTAAAATGGCACAATTGGAAGCAAAAATTCCTCGATTTACTGTTGTTATGTTATTATTGCTGTAGTGGATATTATCACTGTCTATCTCCATGGTTTGCCTCTGAAGAATTCCTGCTTTTATTTCGGGCAGATGGAATCTGCATTTCAGCTCAACATCTCCATCCTCCCTGTTTCCTCCGATGCTTCCCTCCTTCCCATAACCCTTTTTTCTTACGGCTTTTACCCTTTTCTTTTTCTCATCCTCCCCTTCCCTCCCTCATATCCCCTCAAAGAATTTGCGTTTTTCTTTCTTTTCCTGTCAAAGATTCCTATTTCTTTTTTAAAATATTTGTACATTTGCCTTCTAAACTGCATATTTTACCTCCTTTTCTCTGATTTGAGCTTCTTCTTTTCTACCTGTGTGTGTGAAAGATTGAAAAATGAAACTGAGAAAGAAGAAAAAGAACAAAGGAAGGAAAAAAAACGAGGAAGCTGGGTTCGGCATTTAGGGTCAGGTTGAGTGTAAATCTCTCGGCCTTGTAAATGTGGAGAGCAGAGAGAATGTAAACAAACAGACTACAGCTGTCACATACTGGAAGACGCTCGCATATGCAAAGGGAAATGGAGGAAGTGAAAGACGACAGGAAAAACGAGGAATAGATGTAGGAGAAAGACGCAAAAAAAAAGAAAAAAAGAGGCCAAGATGATGGAACGTGCTGATATTGAAGCACACAAACCTTCACGCTGACACAAAACCATCAAATCCCCTCCGCAAGCAAACAAGTGCACTGCAAGGGTGGATTGTTTCTTTTGTCAACACTCCCATTAATTCCAATCACACATCCCATAATTCCATTCTCTCCTTTACTCACTTTCCACACTCAGGGAAAAAAAAAAAAGCCCTCCTCTGCCTTGAATTCCTTCATTCTTGTGCTAAAGCCGCACACTGTGAATAAAGTAAATGCTAATAGCTTTTACAATAATATGACATGCATAGGCCTCTTAAGGCATGATGGGGCCTTTATGTGCAGGTTTAGCGGCTGACAGGTTAGCAGGTTTAGTTAACAGCCAACGTGCCTGCCGGTGCAGTGGGCGGATTTAGGAAGGCTTAGCGTGGAGTTGGCCACTGTTGCCTGGAGTGGCAGGCGGCGAACTTAACAGAATTTCATGCGGGGAAGTTGGGACGGCTGTAGGGGTTTTCAAGTTGTTTAACACGGTTTTATAGGTGCGAAGAGAAAGAGGCAGGGATCACCTTCAAGCCCCTCGGATTTATTTGCATGACAGGTGATTGGTTTGTAATGCGATAATTGCAATTAGCATTTGAGGGATTATTTTTACCGCTAAATATTAGTTTTGTTCGACTACACAGGGTGGAATGGAATTGCAGGACAGGTGTTCCAAAACCAACCTCGGACACCCAGGCAGGTCTTTTCTGCACAAAACATAGCTGAAAATGTTCTTATTCATGTAAAAGAGAACACTAAATTCAGGCACCGGATGACAATTCAAAATACATACATGTTTTCCACTACAAATGCTGTGATTGCTTGAGCCATAACTCATATTTTGAGAGCAAAAAAGACTTCCACCTGCTGACTAAATAAAAGCTAAATGTTTTTATGGAGACGAGTTAATGCATAAAAAGTTGAAGGGGACATATCCCCTCCATCCAGCACTAAATCTACACCTATATCCTGAGGCAATCCTGTATTAGACGATCCCACTAAACCAGGATTATGTTTAAATTCAACGCTTTGGAACATTTTTTCCTTATGATCCACTGGCTTAACCCGACCCAGCATGTGATTACAGATAACTAACAATTACACAAGAATCACATCCTGTGCTTTGGCAGCTTTGAACTAACTGCAGTCACGTTATTACAATCAAAAGGACACATATAATTAGTTGTGCCATTTGGTAAGAGAGAGACAGATATCAGCTTTTTATTGGCGGCTATATAAATTAAATCCAGTTGCTATAAATAATAACAGTGCAGATAAGACACAGATTTACTGCCACATGAGGATTCAAAGTTCCCTGAAATCTATGATGACCTTGACCCACTGGAAGCACCCTTATGAGGGAGGTGATTTAGGTTATGTAAACATTTAAGGCTTCTCCGGATTTCAAAGAAGTATTGAGATACTGAAACTCTATAAACATTTGAACTGATTTTGTATATGTAATCATATTTTTCAAGAATCATGTCAGTAATAATTCATGTTTTAGACCACGCATTATAAATCTGTTTTCTCTGTCAGAGTCAAAAATGGGCCATTGTATGTGTGAAGCAGCTCGGAGGCTGCTAGTTAGCTAATGTGTGTGTGAAGCAGCGAGAGCACTGTTCTCATGGGATTGTACCAAAGTGTTGTTTGTTCTTTACGCCTCCCCTGGATAGCCAAAACCAGTGAAGGAGAACCCATAATTCTTTGCTGTAAGCAGTGCCTCTGCACATCCAATTGCATTAGAAGCCTATGGTAGAGGTGGAGGCTACTTGTGCCAAGATTTAACCTGATTAGATACAGATTCAGCCGTTCCAAAAGACAGCACAGAAGCCCTGTACCCAGCTTCTATTTCTGGCCCCAGTCTTAGCGCTCACGAATCTGCTTTGATAACATGGCTCAGCATTCGGTGGCCGCAGTTCTCTTGAGCAAGACACTAAGCAACAAACAGAAGACACTACAACACACATGAAACAGGTGTAGATGTCAGGTTAAATCCGCACTATGAGATGATTTAGCAGAGTTGCATTTTTCTCTTTGCGCTCTCTTTGTCTCTTTCCCTCTCTCACATTATGTCCCCTTTGATATCCTTCTCCTCCTTCTCGTACCGCCTCAGCCAACCATCGGGTGTCATTTTCCCAATTTCCTCCTCTTCCACTCCTTCCTTCCTTCCTTCCTTCCTTCATCCCTCTCTTTCTCACCCTCTCTGTCTCTCCTGTGGTGGTCTTTTTATCGGATCAGTCTCAGGTCGTCGCCTCTGTCTCTCATGTGTTCCATCAAGGATGCATCCCTCAAACGCACTCGCAAGCTCAAAGACGGAAGAGGATGTAAAGGAGGAAGAGCGAAGTAAAGACAAAAAGAATCAACAGCAACAGAGTGTAGTAAGAGAGACAGAAAATAAAGGACCTGCTAAATTGTACACCATAAGAACGTCTCTCTGTCTGCCTGTTGCCTAATTTGTCACTGAGATCCGTCGCAGCTTGTTGACATGTGTAGGAGATGTCGGTGCTCATACTAAAAGCTGTTTGTGGGTCTGGAAGGGTGTTTGTGCATGCTTGTGTATTTGTGTTTGGAGCTCTTACAGCCCCTCTCCTACCTTCCCATTATTACGCACATACACATGCAAACATGGCTTGCCAAGCTTTTGGGTATGTGGGTAATCTTTTGGCAACAAGGCTGCCAGCACGAAGCTATGATGAATGCTGATGGCAAAGAGCATGGCCGGTCTCTGAACCAGTCACACACACACACACCCTCACACACTAATCAGATTCCCAGTGCGTGAGGGCCAAATGGCATCCTTCCACTGGTGAATGCTAATGTGACCAGTGGAGCTTGTGGGCTTGTGAAACAAGGATAGGGAGAGCCAGGAGAGATGATGACAAGAGAACATAGATGGGATTGTTTATTGGCGTGTGTGATGCTAGTGTGCGAATATTTGCATCCTTTTACAAATTGCAGCAAGTTGTACTTTGTTTTTAATTTGAGAACCAGAATTTGATTTGGCTGTGTGTGTGTTTATGAGTCTTGGTGTTTAAGTTTGCGCGTATGTCTTGTTTGTAAGTTTATTACAGTTGCTTCCAGAATCACTCCAAATTTAGAGAGTTGTTGAATGAGTATTGAGAAGTGTGACAAATACAGTGAACTAAAGCAGGTGCAAGACTATTATATGCTTTTAGGATTAGGGTTTCTTTGCTCTATAGATCATATACTCAAGTTTTCCAATGATTTTTCGCCCATTTGTATGCACAGTTGTGGTTACCTTGAGTGCAATGTGTAACAAACGTGAATATCTACTCACAGCGCTCAATGCGGTCCTCAGGGCTGGAGGAAGTCTCTCGATCAGACAGGAGGCCCGACACGGCGAAGATCTTTTTCCCACTGTCCTCTACTGCTTTCAAGGCGCTGCTGGGCGAGCCTCCAGGAGGGATCTGAGCGCCGCCAAAGTCGTACTCTTTCCCCTCAGCGTCGGAGTACCGCAGGTGGGGTGAAGCCTCTGCATCCAGGCAGCCTTTGAGGCGCTTAGCCGGGGTGAAAGCAGACTGATACCCGCCTGGCGCCCCGTCCCGATCCTCTGGGGGTGAGGCAAACGGCCTGAAGGCACCGACGCCGCTGTGATTCAGCATGCTGATGGGCGAGCAGTCCAGGTTGGGTGGGGCAAACTGATGATGGAGGTGCAGGAGGGATGGAGGAAAGTCCCTGTTGGGGAATCCTGGTGGGACTGCACCTTGGCGGTGGTACATTGACGCAAAAGTGTAAGAGCCATTGTTAAATGGCAAATGCACGTCTTTCTCGACGGAAACTGGGACACCGAATGGACGTGGCTGCTGGCACGGGATTGAGGCATCACGAGAAGCTTCAGCAGTGGAAGCCAGGACCATGAGGGCTGGAGAGGCCAGGGGGTTGGGCAGATAGGAGGAGCTCTCCATCTTGAAGGCTGCCCGGTGGAGGTCCATGTCTGGAATGGACGAAAGTGGTTGTAAAGATTTTAGGAGGAGGAGATGATTCCTCCTCAGTGAGATTAAAGACAATGCCCAAGACCCTTGGAGAGGGCGTGAGGAAGTGAAAGAATCTGGGCAGAAGACTTGAAGGATTTTTGGCTTTTCTTGACAGAAGGGGCGAAAAAAAAGAGCCCTTAGTAAGAAATGAGAGTATTTTAAAGTAAATTAATTTTAAGTCAGTTCTGGTTGGCTTGAGTTCAGTTCATTTCTCGTCAGTGGAACTAAAGATCTCAGCTCAGTTCAGTTCTGATCATTCCATATCAGGTAAGCGCTGTTGGGTATGTTCAGTCATTCACACACGTAGCACTCTGGACCAGTTCAGTCCTGATGATGAACACAATATATAGTCTAGATGAAGTTTGTCCTCAATAATAGGCCTCCTGTGTTTGTGATCGCCGGATGTGTTGCCAAAGCCGAACGGTTCGTGGAGGGTGGACATCTGTAGGTCGTCACAGCTGGTTCCTCATCTTCACGTCGTCTTTAGCTGAGGACACACAAAACACAAGAATTAGTTTTTAACTGAGTTTCAGTTAGGATTCAGGAGTGTTTCCATATCATCAATGTCTTACAACAGCAAGGAAAACAAGTTGAAAACCTCAGAATTCTCATGAGTTCTTCACAGGGATCCATGTCACAAGACCAGCTCTTCCACTAGTGTGACCCCCCAACAAAGAACCCACTTAAACAGAGTAATGAGTAAAGCAAATCAGCTATTTGTTAAGTGAACTGTCGGTCAGACGATATCTGGACCTTGACAAATATTCGTTTCAGAAAAGTCCTGTGACTTTTCCATTGTGAATAATGTCCTGCCTGCGTCCCCCAAACTGTTTCAAATCTGGTCTTTTGTATCCTAACAGCCATAATAAAACTTCAAATCCCTTTGCACGCCCTTTAACATTTTTCTTAGTCCTCCTCATCTTTTCTTAATGATAGGTACTTTTAGTGACAAGAGGCATGCTGCTTTTTAAACAGACAAAGATCGATGTCTTGCCCTCGATCCGTACGTAGTGGAAAGGAGAGGAGCTGAGTGGAAAATTTTTAATAAAGAAGCTGCTGGAAGCCACGGCTTGAAGTCAGAGCCTCTGGAGACAGAGTGTTCTTAGGCAGACACTGTTGTCGAAGCCACAAATTCAAAACCTCTTGGGGAAAAAGTGCCCTCAAGTTGACACTGTTGCTCAAATCCTGTAAATCCCTGCCCTTTGACAAAGAGCCAAGAACTATTTCAAACCCCCAAAACTTCTGTCACTTTCCCCTCCTCCTTTCGTCCTGCTCTTTAAAAAAAAAAAAACTTCTCCAAACTGTTTCCACATCACATCTTTCCATTCGGATCTCTACAGCCCCGTACGTCTCATCTCTATCCAAATGTCCCCTCCTTGTCCTCCATCCTCCTAATCTGTCCATCTCCTCCTCCTCTTCCTCTTTTCTCCATTCTCATCTCCTCCTTTCATCTCCCCAGTGCTATCTATCCTCCCTCCCTCCTCCAGCTCAGATCTCAGTCTAAGCCGCTTATTCCTACCATCTCCCAGGATATTATTGGACCAGAACCACTTGTCTTAAGATAAGGACACACACACATCCACTCTTCACCCACACATCTGATAAGAGGCTGTGTGGCTCAATGTTCAGCTCAACACCTGACTCGGTGGGGCGAACACACTCCACACTCTCGCCGGCTATGCTACCCAATCTCCTATCTCGCCATCTAACCACTTTTAATTCCCCAATTTTTACTATCTGTCCTCGCTTTCTTTTTTACATCTTCCCTGTCAGTCTCTTCCCCTCTCATCCCTCCATCTCTCTCCCTCCCTCCCATCCCGGCCCCATCCCCTTCTCCCTTGGGTGATTCAGATGGGTGATATCATATCAGACCTCTCCATCTGCCATCCACGAGCCAGAGGAAATCTGACTGAGTGAATAAATTAGCCGTACTTGACCTCGCGACCCCCCGGCATCCGTGGCAACAGACTAGAATCTTCCCTCCTGGGGATTAGATTGTAGCGTGCGATTGGTCGGTCAGAGGAACGCAGAGAGGCAGCCGATGAAACGACAAAATAACATTTCAGAGATTTTTATCCCCAAAGGGCAATTTGAAGGTTGCTGGCTTGTTAAAGGTCCAATATGTTAAGATTTAGTAGGTAAAGATGTGCTTGTCATACACAAGTGATGGTGGGATTTTGTGCCTGATAAAAAAAATAAAAAAACAGATTAGCTTAAATGTAAATAGGTTATCATGGGTAATTTTACCTGATTTTGGCAAAGCAGATAATCTTTAATGTCATGTGTGGGGAATATTTTCTGTTTTAAAGTAACCAAGGCCATCCAAAATTCTGACTAATGCGACTTTTAGAAGGTCAAACATGAAGCCATCTGCATACATACACAAATGCACAACAAACACAAACTCACACAGTATCCAGTAGCGGCGCGGCCTGCTCTAGACGAGCTTCAAAGCTGCGCTGACTACCGGCCAACATCAAAGGAGAAACTCCCTGGGAAATGAAAGGAGAAAATCTTTTATAGCTATCAGCTGTCCACAACACTCATTCAAATCAATTTCCAAACCTGATCTCGGCTTTGGCACGCTCCTCTACCGCCCACACAAAGACACACACACACACACAATAACAACTGCCAAGAGAAAGGGGAGAGGAGAAGGCCCAGAGACAAGAGAGGGAGATGGGGGAGATGTGAGATGTTTTACATTACCGCAAATGTACAGTAGGCTAGTGTGGAGTGTTGAGAACGGCTAACACCTCTGGTCTGGACAGATGCCACAGAGTCACATTACACGCCTCTCTTCCTCGTCCGCCGCCGCCGCCCCTTTATTCACTCTCCTATCTGTCGCAATCTATCCTGGAAATAGCACCTTGAAAAACGCAGCCATAACAAAACCTCCCTTTCTTCTCCCCTCATCGCTTTCTCTGTCTATCACCTTACTCCCTCTTCTCCTCGCCCTTCTCTTTCTCACTTTCTCGCCTGGCATCCTTCTCCCTTGTATATCAGATCATGCTTTCTCCTGTGTAACCTCTAGAGCAGGAGGGTGTCTGAGGTGTTGATAGCAAGGTAATACACTGATAAGTACTGGGATATTTCAATTTTATTATCATTACCCAACAGGCCGAGGGGCGGCGAGCGGAGGGCCGCCAGCATGAAGCAGCCAATCCAATAAGAGGACACTGGATATTTCCTTACAGGCCGCGACAGAAGAGAGAGGAGGGAAGATGGTTAGGATACAAGAGGGAAGGAGAGGAAACGTGAAGAGGAGACAGGAGATAAAAACTTGAACATGAAGAAATATGGAGATGGAAAGCGTGGGTACAAATCTCATCTAGTTGAGTGACTGACTCAAGTTTGCATGTGGCCACATGTACAAATACACACTCAGGCATCCGTGCATGTTTTGAGGCCTAAAGAAACTCGATTTTGTGCTTGTTTTTTAATCTGTACCTTTGCATGTGAAAGATCTAACTCATTCAACGCGTCATTTCTAGCAAAATCTGCTTTACCTGTAACATAAAACTAACAGAAGTGTCGGAAAGCTGCTAATCATTGCCGTTTTTTGCCCACCTTATCGCTAAAACAACAGTCATAATTCCAGATGACACACACCTATGCATATCATCAATATACAAGCGCAATTACATCCAACGCAAACACGCATAATGTCAGTCGGTGCCACTTACAATCCCATTTGTCACCGAGGGATCCCACCCACACATTGTCTGACACCGGGTATATGCATTTTATAATAGAAAATGTCACAGGGGAACATTTACCACGCTGTCATAATTTGATTACAGTGTGCAAGAATGATACAGCTGTCAGCGCGATATTAAATACAAACAGCGAGGAGGGCTTTTCACGTCGAATCTACACTTTAAGTGACAATGCTGTACCGGTTGGTGATATTGTGGTGTCAACAACAATGCTCTTCAACATCATTCTGAAGGGGGAATTTCGCTCGGAAAATACGAGTGAGTGAGAAGGGAAGACAGCAGGAAGGATTCCACATTAAAATAACTGTTAACTGGGGTGGTAAGTATTGTTATTGCTGCTTAAAATAATCATAGAATATCATTTGGATGTTGGATGACTCAAAGGTTTAATTCAAGCTGTTAGGAATGTTTTGATGGCAGCACTATGGATGTGAAATGTCACTTTAAGCCTCCAGTGATAAGAATTTCATCTTTTAACATCCGGACTGTCTTCCAGATGTTGCAGCAGATTCCTTCTCTGATCAAGCAATGGAAGAAAGAAACATAAGCGGTTCTGAATGTCAGGATCAGAAAACCAGGAGGGAAAATAGCATCCAAACAACTACACCGGCGACAGAGAGCACCCGTCTCACAGAAGCCTTCCTTTTTTTGTTGACTGGTCGGAATAAATATTGTTCTTGCATGGCCGCTTTGAGTGTGTAACTGACGGCGTTTGCTGTTTCAACGTGGCGCCGAAACTTGTCACATCAAGTTTTCCAGTGTGTCTGCTGAGTTTTGGAGAGGAACGAAGAGGAGGAATCCAATTTTTGTTATAAAAATGTCTTGTCGACTGTGACTGGTGTGTGTACGCACGCATCTGTGTGTGTCTGCTGAAACTGTCGGGAAGCAAAAGCAGCTGAATTTTTTTTTTTTTTTAATGGAGACGGAGAGAAAAGCAGTCAAAACCGCAGGCCTGTCTAAACGTGTGTGTGTGTGTGTGTGTGTGTGTGTGAGAGAGAGAGAGAGAGTGCACACTTCCCGGTCCATGGGTATATTTAGAGATTGTTGACAAGCGTGAAAGTGCCACTCTTACATTTTATTACAAGACAGGCCAAGCTGTGTCATTCATCTCATCTCTCTGCTGAACACACACAGACGCACATTCACTCACACATACCGGATCACGTACGTATAGACGATTTAAAGTCACAAACATCTGAGCGTTACCATGCAGTGTATTTTAACTTGACGCCCCCATTGAACTACATTGACCTACGTGCATAAAAATAAACACAACGGTGAATTTTTACATTGTGTGGAAGAAAAAAAAAACTCTCCTGAGAACAAATTGTTCAAGGCCAAAAGCTCTAAAACTCCTGTTAAAATTTACAGCCAGTCAAATCTACCTCCAGCTTCTGCCATCCACATACACTATAACCTCAACATCATGGATCATTAGCTCTTTGATGCATAACATGGGTCAAAAGTGTCCCCTATTCAATGGAATATGGGGCACTTTTGACTCATGTTGTGCATCAAAGGGTTAACAGCAACATAGGAGTCACAATTTACATTGATAATGATTTAAAAATATAAATTAATGACTTAAAATACATTTTTAGCACCTTAATACATCTTAGCAGTGATCCTGAGTATCCCGTAACTGCACAATGTAAACAAATTCATCACCAAAAATGTTAACTTTCAATAAATTACGACATGTATCTGACTGTGTATCATTTTAAGGCCTTTAAATAAACATGAAAGAAATTCACTAAATACTTCAGCGTATCAGAAAACCTCAAAATCACCAAATATGGAACTTTTCACGAAGCAGCAACATGGTGGACACGCATATCAATGCAGCTCAGATAGATGACGTCGCTGAAAAGGTCGCCGGCTAAACCTGCAGTGCCAAAAACTACAAACGAAGCCTTAAAACGGTTTAAAAAAACACACAGCTTCTCAGAGACCGCAGTGCAAACCAGCCCGAATACTCGCTCCACCAGCTCAAAGACAAGAGAAAACACAGCTATTTATAACGCTGCTGTCAGATATTAAATATTTGCCGCCATGACACATCCACAGAGGGAGGCGCAAAGTAAACTGTCCAAGTACAGTGTGTTTGTGCGCATGATTTTATTCGCCCAAAAAGCACGAGCTGACCTGCAGACAGGTCCACTCTGTATTCAGGACAGACTGTAGTGTTTGTGCTTATGCGCGAGTCCGTGTGTGTGTTTGCTGATGTCCGAAGCAACAGTCGATACTATTGAAATCTACTCATTCATGTCTGGCCGTGAGGCAAAGCTCAAATGTCCTTGTGAATAAGAATCACACTCATTTATCTCCTCGCCTCTCTTTCCTCGCTCATATTATTTGTCCTTGTCTTTCCTTTTCAGCCGTAAAACCCTAATTTTGTTTCCAAATGTCTTTCAAATATCCAATCTCGTGTTTCTCTCCTCTTCTTTCCACCCTCCCTCCTCTTTCTTTCATCATCTCCGATATGAAATCTGTAACCAGGTTATTTGCTGCAGTCAACAGCTGCCGCAGCTAACAGGAGATATATGCATCAGCAGTGAAAAATATTACTGTAAGATTTAATAATAGGCAGACACACACATCATGCCGAGGTGGATAATGACACTTGGGCAATATTCAGCAAGAAAATCAATAAGGATTGGACAAACTCACATGCAGCAGTTCACTGACAACAAATATATTTTGTAGAATGCATTACTTAACAGAGAGTTGTCTTTTTTTATTTTTTTTTAAAAAAGAGGGTCAGTGTTTTTTGTCGTTTTCCTTTGACCTTTCAGTGACATTCATTAAATACTCCCCGCAAAGAGCAAAAGGATTTACTTCTCAAATGAGCCTTTGTGATTTCCGAGACAGAGTCATGGCCGGCGGACAAAAATCGTTCTGGAAGTCAGCCCTGACCTGTGGCAGGGATTTCTATTCATGGCAGCACCAGCGAGGCCTGGTTCAGCGGGGGCCAGCTAATTCCTGGTACCAGACAAGGAGGCTAAATGGGAAAAGCACACCATTCCTTCGCTCGTAGATCCCCAAAGGGTATTTTTGGAAGCTCGGTAAACCAAATCTCAGTTATTTTTGTTGTTTCCCTGAAATGGTAAGTGGGCTTTATTTTTACATATTTGTCAGCTGTCAGGTGCAACATGTATCAGACTATTTTCTAGACAAACCACACACAGAATAACACGGCTTGAAATGGCTTTATGCTGCTTAATATCTCAGTATTTTAACAGAAGCTGGACCTATAGCATGAAGGAAGCCAAAAAACGTGACAATCTGCTCCTATTGAGGTCAAAATACCTTCAAATTCTCACTTTTCAGCAGGATAAACACTCGTGTTCCTGACAGATGACGCCGGTGTCTCCTCGGTGACCGACAGGTGACGGGGCTCGCTGTCCGTCCTGCAGCAGCGTGACTGAGTGTGTGTTCGTGGCACCGGCCGCCCTCCTATGACTCTTTATTGCCGTGCCGTGTCGGGGTGTACAACAGCAGCCACTAATCTAGCCGGCTGGCAGGCAGACAGGCGGCTGGCTGGCCGGTTTGCTCTACAGGCTGTGTGCAAGCCAATTAGTTCCAGTTTAACAAGGAAAAACTGTTGCCAGGTACAATGCTTTCACTCACAGGTTTCGCTCTAATAGCTCACCATTGTGGAGTTAATAATGATAACATGAACAAAAGGGAGAAACTTCTTTAATGCCCGCCGTGGGGGGAAACGATCTGCTCGGCACGGAGGTCAAAGGTCAGAGTCAGATAGGAGGATGCTCAACCAACATGAAGTCATATTTGACTTCTCACAGGGCTGCCGAGCGTGCGGCGTGAACTTGATCCCGTGAACATGCAGGTTGCTTGGATCAGCCTCCCCTGTATCAGCCCTGTTTCCTGCCTGGATGGCTGGCTGGGCCGCACGGAGAAAAATGATAAGTAGGCTACACAAACAGTGCCTGTCTGCAATCGATGCACGCAAATGCACCAACTGTGTCTTCTGGGGAGGTGTGCAAGAGAGAGGGAGAGAGAAAGAGAGAGGCGGAGGTGGTGGGTAGGTGGTTGGAGGGGTGAATATTAGCTTATTTTCCAAGCAGGGAGCTCGTGATCCGGATCACAGTGTAATTGACGAATGGGAGGGAAACCTGAGAGAGATATGATGCGGCGGGTGGGAGGTAGCAAAGGTGGTGGTGGTGGTGGAGGGAGAATCGACACAGAGAGACACACAGAGCAATATGGAGAATAGAAAGTATCTGACATCCGACACAACTCCTCTTCCTCTCCCTCTCCTCCTCCTCCCCCCTCGACATTAGGCTAATTCTTTGACTTTCTCTTGTTGCCAATAGCGTCTCCAAGTGATATTTCCCCCTATAACGGCATTACCAGTGGCTGCCTTCTCCAATGCAATCAAACCATTAAACACGGTGCTGCATCCCCCCTCCGATGGAGTGATTTCCTCGCAATAGAAAATGACTGGACGTGAGCTACTCCCCTTTCCTGTCATCAATAAAAGGAATAATCGGTTGTGCGTGTTGTATTTGCAAGAGGAGTGGATAAACTTCAGCCTTAAAAATCTCATTAATATTCAACAGCAGAAGAATATAGCTGCATGTGATTTTATAGCCACTTAAAGGACAAATATCCTTCAAAATAAAATAACTTTCATTTACCAAACATTAAATAGAAAAGTATTTTTTTAAAAACGCACAATGCATTATAAATATTAGAAATTTAAGCAATGTGTTTAAAAAAAAATACAATGTAGAAACTTTTGCTCCAAGTTCAAACACGGAACATTAGACAAATCAATCAAAAATCTTCCCCCAAATGCACAATCTGCATTGCAAGACAGGCTGCAATTTCCAGCGAGGCAAAAACATTCGGTTTGGTTTGATAAGCGAGACAGCCCTACAATATGCAGCCATTAAACGACTGCATCCGGCTCTGCGCGCTTAATTACGGTTATTAGAAGAGTCATAACGAGACAAACAATAACAGAAAGTTTTAGGATGCAGAGCAGGACGCACTTATTTTTTTCCTGGGAGGAGGCTGCGCTACTCGTGTCTGCGCGTTTCAAACACTTGATATTTACCGGCGACGCGTTGATTTCAATTAACGGAGCAGCATGTCAAGTAAGCTCCGGTATGGAAGTGTTTATTAGCACGACGAAATAATAATAATAAAAAAAAACCGCATCCGAATGAGGAAGAGGAGGGGGAGGAAGGTGAAGAAGTGGAGAAGAATGAGTTGGTTCTGCTTTTAATAAAGAATGAGGAATTAGCGCATATTGATAGGACTTAATAGACCGAGGGGGGTCATCAAACTAGTCGCGACTGAGCGATTCGTGGTTAATTTACTATCAGTGTCATGTTATAGGAGGGAGGGAGGGAGGGGACGGGGGGGGGGACGGGGGTGCGTCATGACGCACGGATGTTTGCAAAACTGGAGACATTTTGGATGAGAGTGCATTAATAACCCGTCTGAAAGGGGGAAAAAAGATTCATTAACAAGCAGATTTGTTCGGGAGTTTTGTGGAGAGAAAATGAAATAAGTTGGAAGGAGATGAGGCGTTTCCTGCAACAAAAGTTACACCCACTTCTTTTAAAAAAATCTTAATTACTCTCCTGCTCTCCCCTCAGAGAGATGTCGGTAAATAAAACTTGACGAGCAGCATAAATCCAGGCAAAAAAAATTAATAATAATCTGCTTTTCATCTCCAGATAAAAACATCTGGAGCTGATGGATTTGATTCGAAGCTGCTCTTAAGTGAGAGTTTTTTTTTCCTGATAATTAAGCAGGCGGGAGGATTTTCTTCTTTCTTTTTTTTATATTTCGGACTGCTTAGGATTTAAATTAAAATAAACTTCTCTCCCTACGGACATCGATCCAGGAGAGAGGTGTGAAATGGACATTAATTTTAGTTCACTTCTCGCTGCGCAAAGACGGCAGCAGAAGGAGGATCAATGGCGAGCAATAACAGCTGACTGCTGAGAGAAGGGAGAGACAGAGGGAAAGAAGGGTGAGGAGGAGGGGGAGAATCGAAAAAGCTGACAAATAAATCATCTTTTGCTACTTTTCCTACAAACTCGACACTTTTTTTCGCTTTTTCTTCGCGCCTACAGATCGCTCCTTTGGGAAGGACGACGAGGGAGAGAAGAAGGTGAGGCCTAAATGGATAAATAAGACAAATAAACAGAGATTCTGGCGATTTCAATTACAAATCAAGGTTGGTACAGTGAATTTGGATGAGAGGAAAAATACGCAGAGCTCACTTTAAAGGCCCACGCTGTGTTGTTTCATTCAAAAATAATTAATTACATATTTTAAGTTGAAAATAAGCATTGTTTTGTTAACCCCCAAGCGCCGATGCGTAATTTCTGGATTATTTCCACGTGAAAAGTTGCAATTAAAAACCCAGATTTTAAAAATGCACTGAGTGTCTCATTTCTCTAAAAATGTGGCAATACAAATATTCGTAGCACCTTTATATTTGCATGTAAACAAGTGAGAAGAAATAAACGGCAGCCTATAAATCACTCAGATCTGAAGCAAGAAATAAAGAAATGATCCAGAAACGGGCTGCATCATTCGAAATGACAAGATTTTACGATTATGCACACATAATTTGTAAATATATACATATATATATGTGTATATATGTGTATATATATATATATATATATATATATATATATATATATATATATATATATATATATATTTTAAAAAGTGCAGATTTAAATATCCTTAATTAAAAATTGCATTTTAGTTAACAGAGGCTTCTTTAAATTATCAATTAACACATAAATTTGAGTGAAACCTGCCCGAAAATTCGCTCTTAATGTCTCATTATTAAACTTATATGAATTATAACATCATTTTAGAACATCAACATCTTATAAAATGAAAAGGAAAATAAATTTGCAAACATTTATTTAGCATTGTTAATCATCTGAATTATTAATTCAGACGATATTCACATCAGTAAATAAGAATAATGGTGCATATATTATTGTTTATGCGGATAATTACAGGAAAACACAACAAGTGCTCATTTTTACTTTACTAATAAAAAAGCTACAACTTCCATTTTCGACTCCAAGCATCACTGATTACATGAGTCTATTTAAAAATAATATATGCTTCTGTGACACCTCTCCTCCTTCCTCGTTTTGCCGTTTAACGGATAATTATTGCTCGCTAATGTGTTTGGTTGGAAAATGAAAAGGCTCGGCTGGTCGTTAGAAGTCAGGGCTGGTTGATCTGACAATCAATAAAATCAATCTGGAGGCATTCATCACGCTGGGATCACCGGGTCCGGATCCGGAGCACACTTTCTGACTTTTTTTTTTTTTTTTGGAGAAGCTATAATTCAATCATCACAGTACGGTGAGTTCAATGACCCGCCTCGGGCGCACCTTTGCTCCAATAAGTGCGTTTTTACGCGCTATTTATTGCTGGCACTGAGAGGAGTTTTTTAACTTGGAAATTACCGCTAATAGCTTCGCCGCTTTTTTTCCCACAGTTCTAATTTTATTATTCCCTCTGCTGAGTGTTGCGGAGTTGTGCGTTGATACGGGAGCGTGCGCGTCTGTTCGTGCAGGTTTTAAAATACGGGATGAATGAGACGAGGCCGGTTCACAGGAATAAAGCTGTGCGTAAAAGTTTCCAAAATGTCCCTTCGACTTCAAAAGATCGGGAAGTATGAGTGCAGAAGAAAAAAATGCTTCAAATTGTTTTATAATCTGAGTCCTTATTCATTTAAAAAATATATAAACAAACAAACTGCAGCTCTCAGTAAATAAAATGTGCGGAGGAACAACTATTATAGAGCCAGGCATGAGGTTTGTGTGCCAAAAATAATTACCCCAAAACGAAATAAAAGGAGTTATTTCGCGAATAATAGTTATTTCTTCCTGAGGAGACACGACAAAATAACGCGATTTAAATCAAAAGTGAACGCTGTATCCTGGAACACCGACGGAGCAGCAGCGGGAGCAGGAGCTGGAATGAATCCGTCTTTGGCTCCCCGTGCTCGGCCATGGAGCTGGAAGGCCCCCGGGACCTCCACTGGCTGGGCGCTGCTTATTTAGGGGGAGGATGTAAATTATAGTGGCTCCCCAGTTAACAGGTGTTTCCCAACTGTGCTGAGGCCTGTGTGTATGTGTGTGTGTGAAAGTGTGTGTTCACATGTGTGCGCGCGCGTGCACGAGCCTCTTACGCATTGAATCGACCTCCTTTTTAAAAAAAATTCAAGCCGTCTGTTTCTCCTTGGGGATTAATTTTAAGAGGACTTACATTCACACGATCATAGCCGGTGGAATTAACCACAACACTTTCTCTTCTTTTCCTGCTTTTATTTCTTCTTCGTAATGCACTGGAATAATGTTCTTATTTAGACTGCCAGATTAAATAAAAATTGCAAATCAGAATCCAAGATTTCAGAGCAAATTCGTTAATGGAGATCAGTGATCCCATCATGGAACAGAAGTCCTTCATAAATTCCTGTCTGAACCGCGTGATGCGTTCAAATCCGCCTCATCAGAGTCTCTATTAAACCCAGCTAACGGCTCCAATATGCGGCAGTTTAAGCCACATGCCCTCATCATTATGAGGCTATGCTTTAGTGCTCCAGAGCAACAGTAACTTTCACTGGGAAGCAGCGATAGAAACACTCAGTGAGCTATAACCCCCGCTGTCTTCATGTGAACAACTAAAACTCAACTTTTAAACACATATATTCGCAGCAGGCCTGCGAGCTGACGTTCATTATTGTGGTTCTGTCTGGTAGTGATGAGAAAAGAGCTCAGGAGCACCACAAAATAATAATAAGCTGATGTTTCCTGTGGTAAAGAGAGATTTTTATTCCTTTAACTGAAAGGTTTGCTGATAATTTAGGTCCCCAAAGGACACAACCTGTCTTCCTGAAAAGCAAATTACAAAATCAATATTTGGAGTTATAAAAACTTTCAGTAGCACTGGCTGCAGTGGAACACAGTGCAGTGAGGCTGGGCTGCATGTTGATGGTGAGCTGTGCGTAATGGCACCAGCACACGCGCTAAAACAGCTTAAGTGATTTCAAGAAGCAGCTCTCTAGTTGGGGGGAACTCTGATGCACACGCACGCCCGCGCATACATAACGACATATATGACATGGATACACACGCACACGCATTAACGTGCACACGCGTCAAACTCGGTGTCCAAGCGGAGCCGTGACTTTTCCTCTATTTTTTGTCCACGCGTGGAATTGCCTCCGCGAACAGCGACCAAACGCGCACAACGTCCCCGAGAAAGTTTACTCGAAATGCGTCTCCAAAGCAGGAAGAAGCGCCGGAAGAAAAGCCGAGGAAGCACAAAGTGTATAAGCTTCAAACCCAAGAACAACAACAACAAAAAAGACAGTCGGTGGTACTCACCTCACCGCAGAATCCGCTTCAAATGCAGACGACTCCTCGGTTTCCGGCTTCTTCAGTTTTTTTTTTCTTTTTTCGATGTTGTTTTTTTATCCTCACAACAAACCGAAAACTTTTTTTTCTCTGCAGAGTAGGAATATCAGTAGCACTGGCCCTTCTGGCTCTTGCGCAGCAGCACCGGAGATAACGGGAGGCGCTTTGGAGAAGCAAAAGTAGTTAACACCTCCCTGTTAGTTTACCAAAGCGCAGCCAGAGAGAAGGACGGAGAAAGCGAGAGAGGGAGAGAGAGAGGGACAGAGAGCGAGAGAGAGGGAGGGAGAGGGAGAGAGAGAGCCTGACTTTCCACAGACACGCTGTAAAGTGGGTATCAATAGCGCAATCGCGCGTGCAGCCCCTCCGCGGAAACACCGAGAGGGACGATCAGTGAGAGGAGAGAGGAGTGAAGCCGGTGGAGGAGCGCAGGATCGCAGAGACAGTGGCAGGCAGTGGTGGTGTGAGGGGAGGGAGGGGAGGGTGGAGGGGCGCACAGGGTTCCACAGCAACGTGTGTGAGGCTGGAGCTGGGGCTGAGCGTGGGGGTGGATGGGGGAGGAGGGAGGGAGGGAGGGAGGGAGGGAGGGAGGACGTCCAGGGTCCAGAGCGCTCCGAGGCGCAGTGCTGCCGCGCAGCGCTCGGGTCGCTCATTGACTGACAGATTCACCGCGTCTTTGGGATTTTCTCTTGATTGAAACAAACAAAAAAGTGTTACTTCACAATTACGGACTCATTCCAGGTTGTCAAATTCTCCCAAACAAGGGGCTGCTGTATTTTCAGGCTTTAAAATAATCAGGATCTTCCCGTACAGTGACCAAACAGTATTGATACTCCACACTGGATTCGGTGTTTTGTTAATATTTCTGTTACTTTAACTGGACTTTCAAATCCGCGTTTCTTCTTCTAATTCCACAAAATGAAAAGGAATCAAAGAATCAACTAATAAATGCAGTTTGGGAATTTCTAAGCGTCCGGCTGTTTGTGTGGACACTGTTTCCCAACACAGCACCATCCCGCCACCCCCTTCCGCCTCTCCCCTCTCTGTCTGCCGTTTCGTTCCCTTGGGTGATTTCCATTGCGCTTTGTGCGTAAAGTGAATGAATTATCCCCCTCCTCTCTCTCTCTCTCTCTCCCTCTCTACGTTCTCCCTCTTTCACCCGTTGGAGAGACTGCTGTTTGCCATAAAGCCAATGAAGTCCACCTCTTAACAAAAAGAGGTGGACCAGCAGACACTTGTACAAAGTGAGCACTAGAGACTGAAGTTAGTGAGACAGAGGGAAGTTCACTAAAACCCGGAGTTGTGTGCAAAAAAAAAGTCCCGGCAACCACCCACACAAACTTGCAAGGTATTTTACAAGTCAGCAGATTTACAGGAATATGGTGACCACTCACCAGTCAGTTGCAAAATAAGTGTTAATTGTGCCAAATCCATCAAACTCTGCTTACTAAACACTGGTTTTGGATCATTTGGATGAAAATAACCAAATTTTCTCAAGTTTCCTTATTTTTCTTCTATATATATATATATATATATATAAATAAAAATCACCTCACTTTTGATCATCTTCTGCGACAAATGTCAGAGAATCTAACGACTGACTGTGGTACAAACTCAAGTCTTACATTAGACCTCTGTTATTTGTGCAAAGCTAAGGGTGAAAAGAGGCAAAACCAACTGAATTTATGACTAAAAGAAGAGTGAGTGTTTAGAGGGAGACTCAGAGGAGAGGCCTGGCCCGTCTCCTTCTCCACTACACCCCCCTGCTGGTCAAAGGTGGAACTGACCAGCAGTGCAGACAGCTTTACACCAACTTTTTCTTTCTCTTGCAACTCTATTTTCTCTCAGTAAGGCGAAGCTGTTGAATGGTGCTGTGGTGGCAAAAGCTTGTTTCCGGTTTTTGATTCAAACTGGGCTCTAAAAGGACTAATGGCTTGAAAACGTGGGACTTTAAGAAGAGTTTTTCCAACAACCAGACATGAATTAGTATGGAAAAAAATCACACTATTGATAAAAAGTGAAGTAAAAACTAGCAATGCCATCAGGTGTGGGTTAAAAAAAAAAGTCCATTTAGGAGCATTTTCTAGTTGGACTGAAGACTTAGAGGAAACTACACTTTAGTTCTGGATATGTATGGAATTTTCTGACATCAAGGAAGAGATGAAAGTGTGTCCTACATGCCCTTAAGAAATTTTCCTGTTAAGTTACATGCAGAATCTGTGACTATAACAAGAAGAGGCCCTAAATGTTTTACATGCTTTTTTCCGTTGCATCAACATTCAAAACTCTTCTTCAAAACTCCCAAATCTAATTTGACAAACAACACTGCAAGAATCTGGTCATTTTTACTGAGATCCACGACAAAACTAAGCATTCATAAGATTTATCCCAACTCTGGTGATCTTCGCCAACATTTAATTCATGCCAAAAGGAATTTCCCCCAAACTTTCCGTTTCCATTTACAGTCCATCATTCAAAACTACAAGTACACTCAATCCTAACATGCTGTTATGGTTTTCCAATGGAACTGACACTTTGATCTGGTTTCACGCTATAATATACCAATGTTTTAGGTAACAATAGCGTGGGAAAAGTGAAAGGGCTTGAGTGCGTGTGTGTGCTGGGTGGTCTTCATGCACATGAGGGGCAGCAGCAGCAGTAGCGGTGCCATTAGTGGTGTGTTGTCTTGCTAATAGGCTCAGTTTGGAGTCAATGGGCTGACTGAGGAAGAGGACCATCCATGTATTAGATCCCTCTCCATTCAAAGTCTAATGCCACCCTTTAGTCCAACCCCCTGATGTTTTTAAATGCTGCCTCTGTGTGTATTGACGAGGAAGCACTTTGATAGCACCTGTTTCACTGCTGAGGCATCTGTACTGCTCCTTTCCCTCCACTTTTAAGTATTTCTACTCACCTTGAAATCACTTTAAATGATTTCAGTGACAGTAATGATGACTAACACAGAAAACATTGAGTGCTATCAGTGTAGATTTGTCAAATCAAGAGGATATCTTTCAAACTTTTTGACGTTTGGACTAAATTCTCCAGTGTTTCCTTGGTGAGCTGCAGTGGCAGAAGAAAAACACAAAGAGGGAATTTGGCGCGAAAAATCTTAATTTCTACAGATACCGAAAGCTTTGTTTTTTTTTACTGATTTAAGGTGTTAAAGCCTAAAATTAGCTTCAGAATCTTTTGCCTGGACAGACAACTGTGGTTTTTGTCCTCCATCACTTGCACTGAAATCAGTTTCTAAAGGTCATTCACGGTTGTCGGACGACTAATGCAGATTTTGAAAGCAGACATGAACACACTTGTATTCATAGCACCGCAAGCACACTTTGTTCACATTGCTCCATCAAACAAACACAGGGCTCATGTTGCACTTTCTGAAAAGCTGGCTGTGATTTTGCACTATGAAGCAGCAAACTAAA
Organism: Acanthochromis polyacanthus; assembly: GCF_021347895.1. Lineage (NCBI taxonomy): Eukaryota > Metazoa > Chordata > Actinopteri > Pomacentridae > Acanthochromis > Acanthochromis polyacanthus. The sequence continues at coordinate 35,155,111 of NC_067121.1, forward strand.
AGACTGGGTTGTAGCTCTGTGTCAGTGGGATTATTCCTGAAGTACAGAGAGCTGAGGACTTCTGGAGATCTTGGAATTTCCTAGTATGTTTGTGCACCATCCGTTGAAAGCATGGACAAAGCAAAGAAGCATCTCCAAAGTCCAGCAGAGACAATTTCAAATACAACTCTTTTGATGATGAATAAAAAGTTATGATCGAGAATCTCCTCAAACAGTCTCTCTCTGTAACAAATAACAAATACTTGTAGGTACCATTTCTTTATTCATGGCACATGCACAGCTGGTGTGATGCAGTGACAAACTCTGTACTGCATGTGGACGCCCACAGGGGACTCGGATGGATGAAAGAATTCACACTAAATGTTCTTTTGTGGACCCTTGTGGCCCAGTACATTCACAAAGCATGAACTGGCTTTTTCTGCCAGCATGGATGGGAAGAACAAATACAGCGACCAAATGAATGCCTCTTTTTCTGACCTGCTGCCTGTTAGCACAATGACCACCCCAGGTGAACAAAATATCTGTTTCATGATGTGATGATGCTGTTGTAGCATTTCTGTAGGTTTAGATTTGGAACTAACATCTTCAATTGAGAGAAAGATCATGCGTCAGTTCAAAAATGTGGTTATGTTGGTAGGAAAATGAACATAAACAGTCCAGTGTTCTGCTGGCCCTTCCATCCACCCCATCCCTGACTGTATGGACTTTGTGACTCAGTGACAGTATCATGCCATTTCTCATTTGCTTCAGACAAAGAGAGACAATGGCAAAAGCTGCGAAAGGGCTTTGTGAAAATATGTGACAATGACCGACAAGTCTTTATAGGGCATTCCCTAAAATGATTGACGCTGTACTTTCACTTGGGAGGACAGTCTGTATCCTTCAGATGTCCACAGAAATGGGTGGATTGAACTTTAATATGCAACTTTAAGTATCTATTTTTTTGCTATTCTGATTATAGAAAGCATGTTGTCATTTTCAGCGTGTTTCCAAATGTAACAAATGAAAAGTATTTGCTGGAACACCACGGTTCTGTGACATTCCAGGAGTGTACAGCGCTACGTGTTGGTGGATACAGGTTAACATCAGGGCATGTTCTCTTCTCAGCAGATTTCTTCGCATCCATCTGAACTGAGTCATGTGTTGGTGTTATGAAACCCTTTACATCTCCCAAGAAATGACAGGGCGATAATGTAAAGCCGAGCTGACAGCAGAGGGCCGGGGCTGCCCTCTCGCAGCCGACTTTCACATCTGCTTGACCAGCCAGGTTTATCCTTAAATTGAATTCCACTTGTTTTGAAACTCTGGACTGAGAGGAGGAGAGTGGAGAGGTCGGGATAAACTGTAGGTTTCAGCTTTTGTTTAAGGTGCTGCAATGAAGGCATGCTGAGTCTTTTTTTGGTTGATAAACAGATCAGGACAAGGTTACGTAGCAGGAAGCCCTTCTCTCTTTTATGGTTTGAACCCATAATCCTTTGATATTTTAAGGCAGCTCATACTTGACCCTCCCAACCACCCAGTGACTTAAGCAATACCCGGTAAGGTCGTTTACACCGCATGGGACTTAATTCCTTAAACAAACCGTGTTTGAGTGTGATTTACAGCTAATCTGGACAGGCGACGGTCATTTCTATCTTTCCTTTAATAATTTACGATTGGTGGAATTTATAGCACTGGCTCCCCAGCCGTGCACGCCGCCAAATCCATATGTCTGTAATATAATGAGATTTTAGCACAGCGAGATTATAAATTATGGTGTGATTTGTTCTCTTGCTGTTTTGTCAGGGCATAGCCTTTGAGTGTGTGTGTGTGTGTGTGTGTGTGTGTGTGTGTGTGTAGCTTGGGGATATGGCTGGCATTTGGCTGCCACGATGCTCTAATTGCTGACGTACACATAGATAGATGGGACCTGATGGTTGGTGTCGCCACTGGAGGGAGAGAGGAGGAGGAGGAGGAGGAGGAGGAAGAGGGGATGAAGAGGAGGAGGGGAAAAAAAGAGGAAAGAAAGCTGATTGAAAGAGATGAGGAGGAGAGGAGCAAAGGGAAGTGGAGCATGGATGGATGGATAGAAACATGGAGAGACAATTGAGGAGGAGCGATATTGTCTTGCGGCGGGAGACACAGCTGCCAGCGGCTACACGGCCAAGCGGTTAACCACACTGAGGCAGCCGCATTTAGAGAAGGAAAGCAGAGAGACAGAGAGAGCAGCGACGGAGACTCAGCCACATTCATCTCGCTCTCAGATCCGTTGCTCCAGGGAGCTGTTGGAAAATGAAGAATTACATGGCCCTGATCAGATTACATTACAGAACAAGTGATTACATGCATTTGACTCTTGTACAAAGGAACAAAAATGAAGGAAGGGAAGGGAAACATACATGATCTGATTAATTATGTAATTATGTGGTATTTGCTCTGGCTATGATACATGGGCAACATTCTGAGAGAAGGTAGATGGGTAATTTCTTTGACGTTTCGCTGCCCGCCATCGAATGCTGCTTAAATATAAATGGCGGTTTTTGTTCTGTGATTCTCTGTCATCGTGCTGGGTTGGCCCTAAAGAAAGGCTGAAAAAAGACATCAGTTCTGAAAATTCTGAATTAAAAGCAACACAATTCTGATGTCTAGACTGTCAGGTTAAGATTATTGTGGTAAATACAAATACATTTGATAAGATGTGTGTTTTTGTGAGTAGATACATGGATTTTGGGCAGAGCTGCTTTAATTGTTACTATTATGATGAGCTTAACAAAGACCACTCTTAGCAGATCAGCCACAGCAGCGGTTTCTTTGGTTCAAGTGGAAAAACAGGTGCTTCTGACCCTTCACTTTTAGTATGACTACAAGTGGGAAAACACTGCACTGGTGTCAGCTAGTTGCAACAGTACCAGCACACACAATTGACCACACAAACTACTGACCTACTATAGTTCCACAGCAATATCCAGATAGTTCAACAAGAAAAAAAGAGCTTGCAGTTCTGTCTCTTGACATGATGTTGTAGGTATGATGAGCGGTGATCCAGAACAATCTAATATGGAAACATGTCAAGTTGAAGATTGCTAGTGCCCAGAATATCTGCCTTGATGATTGACATGCAAACTGTTGTGACGGTTCAAGTGATAACTAACAGTGTGACTTCCATTCATACTGATCAATAGGAGACACTGACTGTAAATAAAGATCGTCAAAATGTCTCCGACATCACGCAGTAGTTTTGAAGCTCATTGCAGTGGCTCTGGCCGTCACCATTGTGTCATTTCCTGACCCCTTGAGTAAGCAGGCGAAGAATGAGTGAAGAAGCAGGCAGTACAAACACCTGTTGGCCATAAACTGTCTTATGACGATACCCACCTGTAACTCAAAGCAGCCAGGCCCTTTATTATTTATAATATTAAGCCATAAAACAATTTAAATGGGCAAATGCTATAAAAACGTCCATCCAATACTGTTTTCATGAACAAAGAAATTAGCTATAGCGACTCTTTTTATTGCAGGCTGTAAATGTGCTTATTTGTGCTGTAAAGTTGAACTTTTTTTTTAAAAAGGGTCTATGGGGACTGAGTCACTTTTGGAGTCAGCCTCAAGTGGACATTTAAGGAAGTGCAGTTTTGGGTATTTCTTCATTGGCTTAGTTTTTTAGTCCTGGAAGCAGTAGTTTAGGATAAGCTGGAGGATGTGGATGGGAAGCACACTCACTAAAGTTTTTCCTTAACTGTGACCAAGTTGATTTGCTGTCTTAAATGTGAGCACATAGAGACATCCAATCAGGGAACAAATTCATTGTTTTGACAGTGGACTCACAACAGAAGTATCTCTACTACTGATACTCAGTCTTGTTACTCCGCCAAGAAACGTGGTGGAGTCATCCGATGATCGGTGTACGCTTGTCTGTCTGTCTTTCTGTGCGCAACATGACTCAAAAACGGAATAACAGATTTGGATGAAATTTTCAGGGAAGGTCAGAAATGACACAAGGACCCCCTGATTAGATTTTGGCAGCGATATGGCTTACAGTCAGGATCCACGGGTTTGTTAAAGACTTCTCTATCATTGTGAGATAGCAGCACAGTGTCACTGTAACTATGACAACAAGTGAATGCTACACATGATTGCGACCCTACTACAAATCCACTGCTGCAGATTTATCCGTCAGAAATGATACAATGACTGAGCAGCTTGGCGGAGTACTGTGCTCTCTTGAGTGCTTTTCTTGTTTTGCATGTTGATACAAGCCTTCTTTTGGACACATAACCAATAGCACATGCAAGCACCTTGCTTGTTCTTAAAATGTACTCACTAACCATTTGTTTCTTACCCAACAAATAACAGCTCAAATATTAGAATAACAGAGGGTGAGGGTGGGGGGAGGAGGAGTCAGGTTTTGAAAGCCATTTGATTGTGATGGAAATGTATTCAGAAGTCACATATTAGTTATGCATTTAGCTCATAAAAAAATAAATTTCTCCAGAAAGAAACCAAATTTTGTGATACTGTCCAACCCAACAATGATGTATTGGTCAGTTGCAAAAATTCATGGAGTTCTGGATTTCTGGCTGAACGGGGACTGCTCCCGTGAGCATTTAGAATAAAGTATTTGCTCATTGTAATATTACCAACGATTTGTCTGTGTCCCCGAATCACAACAAAAACAATAACATGAAAAAAAGATTTCCCCCAATAAATAAATAAGTAATATCGGTGCAGAAATATGGCTTGAAATATTGCATTGGCTTCAAGACCGGGAACGATCAGAGTGTATTTTCTCCCTCACCGCTCCGGTCGCTCCGTCATCTTCAAACATCCACGGGGAGTGACTTGTTATTTGCTCTGAGCTGTCTGCATGGTTTGGCTTTTTGATTAGAGAGAGACAGAAAGAAAGAGAGAGGGAGACAGAGGGAGAGAGCGGAGATAGTGAAGAGAGAGACAGCCTTGAGGCACATGTCAAGCAATGTCACAGATAATCACACATTGTCTTAAAATAGCTTTGAAAATGACAGTGTTAGGGGTGGGCTGGGGAGGGTGAAGTTAGGGTTTAGGGGTGTGTGAGAGATGCATCAGAGCACATGTACCATAATTAAAGACCAGATAAAGTTAATTTCTGACAACTCCCAGGGGGGGATTTTTTTTTATCAAGGGCAACATATAAAAAATGTCTATCTGTAAAAGGACTTGGAGGGCTACATGAGTGTCTAACATACATCTGCTTTGTCCTCTGAAACAGAGATAAATATACGGGGGTTGCCACAGTGGCAGAAAGAGAATGAGTAATTTCCCCAGTCAGTCAGGTGAAGATGGTGAAGTGGCCTCCTTCTATCATCATCTACCCAGTACAACCATCCCATTTCATAGTCCAACTAACCTCCATATTACTGCTTCTACTGGAACTGTCACACCTGCTGCAGTCTGAGGAAAAAAGAATCGTTCTTACAGATTATTAAAAATGCATACCTGATTTTTCAGAAACATCTACCATTATGGTTTTTGGCCTTTTAATGCGCCCGTTCAATGTCATCGCAAAGGCTAAATGTGTAAGAAAGTTAATATTTCTTTGTATTAACCTATTCTATTGTGCTGTCATAGTTTCAGGAATCAACGATGGCTACTGAAGGCAAACACGTTTAATGTCTGCAGCATCGTCCATTCATTTCTGAAGCGATGGTGTGAATCACTGAGGCTAAGTCCACCCAAATATATTTTCATTTTAAAACAGTGCTTTAAGACAAAAATATATTCATTCAGATGAAAGTTATACATTAGTTCTCCATCTGTTCTGACACGCCTGAATATCACATTCACATTCACCGGGGATGTCCTAGCCGGAATAAACAGGAAGTTAGCCGCCTAGTTATGGAGGGATGTGACAAGATGCACGTGATAAAACCCAATCAGAAGGTGAACATGGGCGTCTTTGTCATATTTTCCAAAATTTAGTTTCTAAAAGGTGTTTTTTCATTTATTAAATCAAGAAACAAAACAAATCTTACAATTTCCCCGTTAATTTTGCTCATTAACTGATGACTTTGGAAATAGTAAAACTGGCAAAGAAGTTCAGAACAATCTAACCTTAAATTCATTCTGTGACCGTGAAACTGCATTCGTATGTTAATGAAAGACAGAGAAAAAGTTTCTAAAAACACGTTTGTGCTTGTGGAAAAGGACTAAGTGCAGAAAATCCAAAATACTCGCTTGATTTACAGTAAGAGATGTGGGCCAAAATAACAAGTGACAAATCTTTCAATCAAGCAAAACACTTGTCTTGAAGATGCAACATCACCTTCAAGATGCAATCAGTTTCAAATATACCAATAAGACACATTAGAAGAAGCGAAAAATGCAACTGAGACCTTGACTTCTTGTTGAAAAGAAACTCAGATGGATTTTCTTCATGCAAAATAAAAGAAAAATTTGTCTTTACTGAGGCTCGCAATGCAGAGGAAATTACCGTACTGAAATTTACTCCTGAAAGAAATGATTCTTAAAGTCAACAAAAGCGCTCACTGATGTCAGCCACACAATAATATTCATTTAAAATAAAAAAAAACAATAGCTAACCTCAGCAGCTGTAAGTGACTGGCCATACCAAAGCTGTCCTGGTACATGCAAGGGTGCTAATTTCTGCTTTCAATGTCAATTTGTCATTTTTAATTGTAACAATGTGTTGTTTCTTTATTCAAAAGCATTGCTTTTACATTAGACAGCTTTGAATAAATAATATTATTCCATCACATTTGACAGCTGAGACCTATTTTTTTTAATATCCATTGTCAATTAATGTAAAAATAATAATTAAAAACCAATCATATCCTTACAAATATGACAGAATAAACAAACAGCTGAGACTTCTGTATCTCTAAAGACCGCTTTTATTTTTTGGTCGGGATGATTTGCCCATCTACTCCATAGCCGGCAGAAGCTGGTAGTTAAGCTAAAAATAATGTTTATTCCTGCAGACGTTTAATGGTCCGTCAAATGGGATAACAAGGACGGCTGATTTGTGGGCCTTTCTCTGCAATTACCCAGCCTCCCCACTTCCTCCCTGTTTAAATTAAACAAGCCATTGATTTTATGCTGAATATTATTGTGCCATATTACTCAAGAGCGCTTTTGATAGAGATATGGAGTGATTGAACTCAGACACATACAAAGACAGACACATATATAAGACTTAAGCAAAGCCATGGGGAGAAAAGCAGATTTTGTTGCTCGTACAATGAAAGTGTACATTTTTAAGCGGATTTACACTCGTGCTTCTTTTTGTCCATTCAGCCGATACACAAGAGGTTGAAATTTAAAGAACAGACTCAGAACACATGCAAGCAAAACAGAAGCGCATGGATTCAATAGCAAAAAAAGATGTGTAAGATGTATTATCCCTCAGCTTGCAACCTCTTCTTTAGGGGCTCAGTTGGTTAACATTAAACAGACTCTTTCCTCTCGGGTGTTTATGTGCCATTTTCAAGCCGAAAATTAAATCCTGTACATTTTTCTTTCACATCTCTGGAGAGCAGCTCCTTGTCACAGAGCACGCTGTGGGGCATGATTTGTTGTTGCCTTGCCAGGTTGATGTGAGATAAACACAGCACTCGCCATGAATATACACCAATCAGCCACAACATTAAAACACTGGCAAGTGAAGTGAGGAACATTGATCATCTCATAATAATGCAATATTCTGATAGGAAACCTTTAATCCTGGTGTTCATACAGATGCTTCTTTGACACATCTACTTTACCATTGTAGCACACCAAGCACTCAATGCAATGGAAATCCCCAATGGCAGTGATCTGCCCCAAGAGGAACATATATTCCACCACACTGCAAAAACTGCAACATAATGGCTCCAGAAACACAACAAAGGTGCTGACTTGGCCTGCAGACTCCTCAACGCCCAATAAGATCAAGCATTTGCAGGATGCACCAGAACAAACCGGATCCACTGACAGAGAAGAATTTTAACATTATTTCTCAAAGGCACAGATGGCTAACGCAAGATTTAAAGAAGTCAGAGAATTCTGATGGGTCTTGGCGGGTTAATCAGTGGCCATTTCCAATATCAGCTGTGCAGGAAACACAGGGAATTGATGAGCTCCGAGCCTTAACGCCGTCACAGTATAGTGACAATAAGGAAAGTTTTTTCTTCTCTACCTGTTTTTGAAAATGCACTCAATGGCAGCAGGAGCCACTTCAGATACTTGACAAACCTAAAATCTTGCAACGGCACAGTCAAGCTTACAACTGCCCAAGTCTATGATCCGTCAGATAAATAAGATTCACAGCCATCTAGCTAGCATTGATCTCGATGAGAGTTACGTTTCGATCTCGTCTTATTGCATCAGGTGCACAAAAATAGATGCAGAACAATAAAAAAAAAGACCAAGAGTACAAACAGGGCCATACAAGCAAATGTGGAATACCTACGGTGTCTCACAAATATCTGTCAGATGAGCTTCTATCCAGAGTCAAGAGGTTTCACTGTGTAGCAGGTGCACTTCGTAATTTCAGCTAAAAACAACATGATTCTTGCCTATTGCAGCTGTGAGGTATGACAGATGCCCTGCATAGCGTGGGCGTGTACAAAAAAAACCCCTCACACACACAGCACCACTCTGCACTGCTATGCCGGCAAATTTTGATTTCTCTTCCACTGTGTTAGTCATGCTTCTGCAGGCGATTACGCTCCATTGTTGTGTTTGAAGGAAAAATGAGATCACCTTTGACAGGTTCATCACGGAGGCCTTCGAGAGGCATTCTGTCTGACTTGGTGGCCTGACACTCAGCGACTCTATTAGTCATGTGTTTTCATCCAAATCACAAAACTGTGTCACCCAGGTCTTTCTAAGCACATGCACACGGGCAGACAGCACAGCCGCTAAGGAGTGAAGATTACACAGAGAAGTCAAGTGACAAATTCAAGTGGCCAGAAGAAATATCAATTCATTTAGGACCAGTGAGCAGCAAGCCAGCTGTCAGACAGAGAGGGAGAGAGAGATCAAAAGGGCTTACCCCTGATATGACAGATGCATTAGAGTTGAGAGCAAGACAGTTAATTTTGTGTGTCAGTGTGAGTGAGTGTGTGGCTTCAGTCGGCCGCATGTGCGTTTGCGGACACTGAAAAAAATCAACACTTCAAGCGGCTAAACCTATCCTTTGTGTTTGAGAATAACCGCAGGGACAGATGTGAGCTTGGTGGCCTCAGTATAGACATTTTTTTCAGTTTTACAGATGAAATACACCCATAAAGTGTTAAAACCAGCCTGAGCTCAACAGAAGAATTAGTGGTCGACTGTTGAAGGGGGTGAAAGTGACCAACGTTTACATAGGGGACCTCTTGTAGCTGTGTGAATATGCGCATTTTTAATCTCTGAGCTGTTACAAAAAGCAGCTGGATCGTCACTGTTGCTCCCTTTAGAATAGGAAGACCTATCACCCTGGCAACCAAGGAAATGGAGGTGAAGCGTGTTGCAAAAGTGAAAGATGTATTTCAACCCAAACCACGATCTTATCTGCCTGTTGTCCAAAAAAAACCAAAGAATTTGTAAAAACCTATGTGCACTCGTTTCATTTCGGCACAGTGTGAGAATCAGTGCTGCTCTTTCCTGTTTTGGTACCATGAGTGTTTCCTCTGCTGTGTGGGTGAAACATACCTGCACAGTGAAGGGGAGACAGGTTGGACAGTGATTATACATCCCAGTAAAATATGTAACAGATTATTTTCATGTAACTGCATGACAGCAGATCTAAACAAACAAAAAAAAAAAATCATGCTCAGGTTTGTGCTGATACTGATAACTTCAAAGGATCAGTGATTGGCCCTGAGTTCAATTCTAAGATCTGCAACTCCTTAGTATTATTATATATGCATATGGTTATGTTTAATTTGCTAATGGAGAGTGAGACTGTCAATGAGCAATAAGACAGCAGTGTCAAAGTTTTTTCTTTTGCTACTGAAAAGGACAATAAAAATGAGCCGATGTCAAAACCTTACACATGTAGCCACATTACACACGGTGTAAGCAATTGATTTAGATGTCAAAAATGAGCATAACCCTCAGCAAATACCACTCTTCTATGGATATAAACTTCTTTAAGTAAGCACAAAAGGTAATGGACTGTGGATGAAGGAGGCAAAAGTAAAAGCTCTTCATAGAGTGTGTGAGCTCACCTTCAGACAACTGGAAAAACCTCAGTGCAGAACCAGTCACCGACATTTGTGCTGGTGGTAAGGATGTCTCATAAAGGCTTTCCTGTATTCAAGTGGGCAAAGATCACTAGACTGCTCCAGCACTGTGTGGTGGGAGTTAATGTCATTTGGCTTGGGATCTCCAAAGAGAAGCTGAAGGACATGTGTTCTGTCTTTCTTACACTCCTGTCTCTGTGAACAGTCAGTGGACTCAACAATGGAAAATGGATGATGGATGGGTAGATACACTAAAACCAAACAGAACTGAGCATTAGTCAGACCCTCCATGCGATCACATGAATTCCCAGATTAATCACCAAAATGCCGCCGATTATTGCCCAAAAGGCCGCATAATCCCCCGCATAACAGCGCATAATTCCCGCAAGAATCTCACATTTCCATGAAAAAAAAGAGAAATATGCGGGTCCTGCTTGATTTCACAATTTCCGCATAAAATGAGAAAATTATAACCAATATAAATGAAGTTGTGAGTTTTTATGTGACGCCCGGCATGACGTCATCAGTTCGCGCATTCACACACACACTAGAAGCACGAGCTGATGCGGAGCGCGGCGCCAGTGTTGCCAACTTAGCGACTTTCTCGCTAAATCTAGCGACTTTCCAAAGCATCCTAGCGACTTTTTTTGTCAAAAGCGACTAGCCACAAATCCAGCAACTTTTTCTGCCGTTTTGGAGACTGACAGGAAAACTGGGATCATTCTGCAGTTACTGTCCTCAACAAGCAGCAGGTGCTGCTGTGAGCTTCTCCCCTTCCCAAAGCTCAGGCTGTCAGTCCAGTAACCCCACAGCAGTCCCAGTGTCTGATTAGAGGACACATCCCTCCACGGCCAGACGGCAGATGAATCGCGCATTTTTTTGCATATTTCACAACAATTCGCATACTTTGCAACTTTCCGCAATTTCCCCGCATAAAATTGTATAAAAACCCGCATATTTATTCGCATAATCAAGGATTTTAGCCCGCATAATTGAGGATTTTTGTCCACGTTTTTCTGGAGGGTCTAATTAGTTGGTTGAGCCATCCAGTTTTTAAGAAGATGTGATGTTTACATGGTTGAAATACATTGTTGAAGAATAAACTAAAGTCTCGTTGCTCCAGTGACATACATCACACATAAGTTAATCTACAGCTCATTGATCCTCACCGGTGTTGATGGCGTTCATCTTAAATAGAAATCAAACCACAGTCTAGTCCATGCTTTACAGTTAACATGATGTCATTGCAGTAAACATGTTTGCCCATAATGCCCCCGGTGATTGAAATAATAGTAAAATCAGAACAACATTGCTATAATGGGAATGGGGCTGCTCATGGCTAAATCAATATTCATGTATATATTAAACCAATATTTCCTGAGAGGCAATTACTGCTGTAGTGAAATGGTGTCATTGTGTGTGAAACAAAATGACTTGGAAGTGTGGAACATTTTGATTAGACCTTTTCAAGGTGATCTCAGGACATTTTTATGTGTCACTTCTTCCCTCCTCTCCCCACGTCTTCGAACGTTCCTTTGATGACGGAACGATGTGTACAGATGTTGAAGCACGCTGACATGCCCTTGTGGAGAGATTTCAAGCATGATGCTAATAACAATAATTAGCTCCTAAGTGTTTGTGGAGGGGGAGGTAGAGACATGAATATTCTCTCATTGTGCGTCTGTGTGTGGATGGGTGTGTGTTTGAGGACAAATGGCTTCCCCGTGTCTTCTTAAAAGGACAAATTAGCCGTAATTGCTTGTTTCAGGGGTCTAGGGATGAAGGAAGCTTTTTGCTACTTCATTATGCCTGTTTTAACTCTCCAAGAACGCACACACACACACACTTGTGCCATTGAATCTATTAACAACATAATATTGTGACTATTTATGAGCAACACAGCAATTAGAGTGAATAAGGGTAAATTTACTCCATAATGAAAATTGCTGAGTTACCGACGACCAATAGAACTGAATGCCGCAATTTATGAGTGAAACTCCCATTAAAATTATTTGGAAGCGGTTAAAATGTTGAGCGACTGCAAGCAAAGAATCATACAGTGAGTAATTGAAATACATTGCGACTAATACGTTTCATCTTTTCGCTGGAGCCGATGCATAGGAACTAAATCCATACACCACTTAGAGCAATCAAGGAGGGGAAATTTTCTGATGTGCAAAGACAGACTCTCCCATCAGCTTTGATTAGTGTTACAGTACGTCTTTCCCGGCCGTTAGATATTTGAGAAATTATTATTAATAACAAAATAATTTCCACAGATTAACCCCATTCTGGCTTTATTCCTGATCCCCTGGCCTTTAGGAAATTGATCCGGGGAAAGATTGATGACTCTCCTGCTGTTTTAAAACGTTTGTCCTTGCTGGTCTGTTTCTTTTCTTCTTCTATTGTAGCGCAGTTACAGATCCGGACTTCTGTTTAATGATGCAGATGTATCTCTGAATGTCACATTGAAACAAAAGTACATTTTTCAATTTTACAAACATATTTTATCTAAGTCCATCCACTTTTCAACATGTTTAACCAGCTGTGGATTATTAGCATTAACTGAGGTAACAGTGATGCAAATAGTCGATGTATTTCAGTGACGTGACTGTTCTGCTTTGTCGCTCCTTCCTGTGCCATTGGCAATAAATATGCCTCATGGTACTTATTTTCTTTGCATCATGTGCGAATGTTCACTACTTATCCATACACAATCGGCACTTGGCTTCCTTGTCATCAGTTTTTAAACTTTGGATGTGTTAATAGAGCTCACTAAAGCATAGCAAAGATAGTCTAACACAATGTCTACAGAAGCTGAATGATGGAAGTAGGTTCAGCAGTGGTGTTTCTATCATGCATTTATCCTCCTCAGACCCGGCCCATTCATTTATGTCCTCTGTACTGGACATTTGATCAACATCTTTGGACTCATTTGAGCTACCCTACTAAATCCTGACGCACTTAGTGGAGGATATCCTGGCCACTCTAATGATATCGTAAGTGATTGGGTGTGATGAGGGGAACTTTGTTTTCATGCTGAGACAAAATGGAGACAGCAGCAAAATGCACCAGCCAGGAAAAGAGAAAAAATAAGTCAAAAATTGTTATGATGTCGTTGTTTATGAATATGTCGGGAATAAGAAATTGAGGTCAGAGTGCAGTAAAACTTTTTGTCAGGAAAAATAATTGCCCCTTTATGAATGTTACCTGTTACGGACATGAGAACGATTTAATGGGGTTAGCTAATCGCTAACTAGCTGGCTAGTTTGTTTACATTCAAATTTCTGCCCCAAAACATTTCTTTGTGGGGTAATAAACACGTTGAATGAAAAATAATTAATGCAATAAATAAATTGTCGTTTATTACTACGTTACATTCAAGCTCTTAAAGTTTCATGAGAAAACGGATCGGCATTCTTGTTTTCTTGTCGGCCTATTTTGATTTTAAAATGTTGCCGTTTTGTTTTTTTATGGAAAAATTGTTTTGTTGTCTCTAAAATAAAAAATATTTTTATAAAATTCTACATTGTAAGTTGTTGTTTTAGTACCAAAAGGCAGGAAATAACAAAAAAGTTGCATTTTTAAAGATGCTTTTTTTCCCTCTGTTCTCAGGAGGTTATGGAAGTATTACAAAAAAAAAAACTTAATAGAAAAAGTAAAATATAAACAGTTAGGGTTACCTTTAATCCCACAAAGGGCTGCTGTGGAGTATCACAGAACTAAAACAATTACAAACTGCCACACAAGTGATTTCATAATTCAAAACTGAATAAATAACACAGGCAACTAATAGTTCTGAAACTCAGGAGTGTTAAAAGTTTTTTCCCACTTGACATCGTGTCACTTCTCCTGAGAACTTCCCATTACAGCCTATAATTTTAGCTTTGCAGGTCAGAGTTGAGAACCCGTGGTTACAGGGCCAGAATAAAGTGATTTTTGGATGTGCTGCTGAACGATCAGTGCGCTGCGCTGAAAAGATGACATCGGACAGCTGCAGTGGATTCCCTCATTATCCACAGGAGATGATTCTGTAAAGGTAAGAAAGTATGTCACAGCGAAACATGACGGCTGGCAGGAAATGAAAAATATGTGTAGTGTTAAGGCATAATATCAGCATGTGATAAGTCAGGTGCAGCAGCTGTGATGTCTTTTATGCCTTTTCCACATTCAAATGTTAGACTGGTTGTAAAAACAGTAACATCATCCATGCAGAGATTATTGCAAGTAGAGATTGCTTGTGTCTCCTGTCATCTCTCACTTCTACCAATAAAAACCTGAATTATCAGTTAGAATGACAGCAATACACCCTCATGAAATACAAATCTGTACTGTATGTCACAGAAAATCAAGAACCTACAGCACCATGGATCTCTGGGACATGTAGTTCCAGTCAGTTCAGGCACACCCAGGGCTCCTATGGGGTATCAGGGCCCTTAAAGTGCCCCCATCTACAAGGTCAGCGGGATCAGCCAAGACCCTTTAAAAAACATCAGCCTCAGAGCCCCATGAGATGCGGAGTTCCTACCTTGTAGTCTAAGAATTGTAAATGTTGACCGAGAGGATATCAGTTAGTCACCTCAGTGGCTGCAGGGTCACTACGGGGGATTTCCATTTCCTTTAAGAGGCTGAATGAGCTCTGCACAAACATGAGCAGATGGAATGATAGATGGATGAATTAAGAGAGCAAGTTACAGAGAGAGAGAGAGAGAGAGAGAGAGAGAGAGAGGGAGCATCCTTATTTATTGTTCATGCATTTTTAAACAGCAGAGCAGAGGGGTCAAATGAGTAAACAGGACTTAACCTGAGGGCAAGAAAAAAGGAGAAAGGAGAGCAGGAGAGATGGACAAATTGGAAATGTCAGTGTGGATGGATGAAGAGAATGCAAAAAAAAAAAGGTTTGTGGGAAAAGCGGGTGTTTATAAAAGGTGAAGTGTTTTGATACAGAAATACCTTTAAAATCGCTGTCTGTGTGACAGTGAGTGACTCAACAGTGGAAAATATTGTAAACTGTTAAAAGAATTGAGTTTTGGCGTTAATTCTTTTCACCTCTTGGAAATTTTAATCACCCTATTTCTTTCTTTTCTTGATGAATCCTCGCAGCTACAAATTTGCTGCATTACAGATTGTGGTTTGAAACTTGTGTATTAGGGGGGAAGTGGGGTTAAACTCTGCCCCGCAGGTGTCTTGACCTCTGCCCCCTTAACCTTTACACAAAAAACGCACACATGCACACCAAACGCACACTTGCCCACACACAGCCTGGAGCATATGACTGACTGATGTCGCTGAGATTAGCTCTACGTGTCCACAGGGAGCTGAGCAGCAGCAGCAAGTGTGACGGTGAGAGAGAGGCAGGAAGAGAGAGTGAGGACGAAGGTCTGCATTGATTTGACTAACAGGCTAAAAGACAGGGGGACTGCAGTGACCTTTGGCCTTCTGTGAACGTACGGGCACGGCTTTATTTTGTGTGCTTTACAACATTAAACCGTGTACGTGCTCTGTAGCAGAGTTCTGATTCACAGAGAACGATTTATGAGCCCTGTTTATGTGTAAAATCATAGTTGGAAGTGAGCTGGAGGGCTGAATGTATTAAAATAGAAAAGTAGAAGAGAAGAAATGAAAAAAAGAAATGATGTGATGTTCCAAATCATAGCTTATGTGTTGCACATTTTGTAAAACGTATGCACAAGTCAGAAAAGATGTGTCACTACTTAGAACATCCTTCGTATACGATATTATGTTAAATTCATACAGTAACTATAACTGTATTTAGGTGGGCTTTACTATCCTTCTGGTAGAATTTTTCAGTCACCTGTTTTTGTGTTTGTGCATGCAAACATCATATCCACATGTCAGAATCAGGATAAGTCTCTGGATAAGTTTAGAAAAACCCAACAACAGTAGCCACAATAATCTTCAAGAGATTAAAGAAACGAGGATACTGTTTTCAGTATTAGACTGAACTGGAATCCAAGCAGCTCAGAGACCAACTGTATCTGACCTTTAATATTATTATTATCAAATCTTAATATCTTAAATAGTCCTTTAGTGTCTCATCAGTAGAGGATACTGTGGATGTTGGGTGGCTGCTCTTAGTTTTAATTAACCAGGATAGAAAAGAATTTCACAGATGTCTACCTCCAGTTCCTCTGACGACTATCTGATTTCATATTGTTTCACTTCCTGATGTTCAGCAGAGATGTTGAGTTTATTTTTCACCTTTTTATGAGTTGAGTTTATTCCCCTTCTTTTCTTGTAACTGGATGTGGAACTTCATTGCATGTTACTGTTCCTCATATGAAACTGATGTTTCACATTTGAAATCTGAAAATTAATTGCATGTACAATGAGAAAGTCAAGCTCAGTCTCACCAAAAAATGCATTTTATATTACTTGTATATTAATTTACAGCACAAAATATATTATTTTAATTTTTAAAGGCTGTAAAAATTGTGAGCTACTTACATTTCTGAAAGATTTATGGGGCTGAACTTGTCATCACAGCGATGTATGTAAAAAGCCAAGCCGTGACCTTTTCCTGAAGTCGTTTTGGTGCCTAAACAAAAGGAAACAGCACATAAAAACAACTGGAAAGAGCAACACAAAATGAAACAAGAAGTTTTGTCAAACTTGGACCGCCCGGCGACAAAGATGACCCCTGTGACCTTGAAAATGAGGTCACGGTCACCAAATGTGAACTTGACCTGTGTCTTATTATGGTACACCTGTGTACCAAATATGGTGAGGCTACATCAATATTTTATCGAGTTATCGCGTGGAAACCAAATTGTTACAGACAAACAAGCAAGCAAGCAAGACCATGCAGCTGAAAACAATACCTTCCGGAAAACGCAGTTTTGCCGGACGGTAATAAACAATGTGTAGAAATGGCACAAGACTAAAGAACCAAACAGGACTCAAACCTCAGTCTTCTGGGTTAAAACCCTGTGACGTCGGCCTCCTAAAGCGGACTTGGTTGCTCCTCTTCTGTTGGTAATATGATGTGACACTCTGATGTGGACGCAGGCCAAAAAACACATATCTCACATTTTCAGAACCTTTATATAGTAATTTCCTCAGAAATCCTTCTCCAAACAGTGGTTTCTCTAAATATCTCTATCTGGCATCATTTTCATTTTTGTTTTGCTGTTGTTGGCAAATGTTGGTCATATCATTGCTGTATGACTTTCTCACTCTATTCTAAGTAAAATAAAAACATAAATATCATCACATCCAAGAGAATTTACCCCAAAGACCTATCACCCTCAACACGTTTAGAACATCAAATATTCTGTCGCATTTAGATAAATATCTGTGCCAAACACAAAACAGAAAAATACCGCCTTAATTAGAATTGCCAGAGACCCACACATCGGAGAGTCGGGCAGCAGATATAAGGTGAAAGTCTGCGCGTCCACCTCCGCCCCTCACCCTCATCCCTGTTGCCATGGCACTGAAGTGTGATTAGAACTCTGGCTAACCAACATGGCTGACGATATTGACTTCCCGTCTGGTTCATGCAAACAGGATGTGACAGATTTAATTTGTTTGTCAGCTCACCTTAATTTAAACAGAAGGCTGGAAGTGGCAGAGAAGGAACGACTGAGGGAGGCGAGGAGTGAGGAAGGATTTCACGCAGACACACTCACTTTCTGACTGGCCTGGCTTGGCATGGTGGTCTCCATGCGTGTGCATTTATGTGTTTTTGAAGGAAAATCACTGTTTTTTCCCGTATTTTTAGCAAGTTTCTTCCACAGGGATGACATGAGATTGACATGAAAATAAAGAACAAGTGTTTAGCTTCACATCCTCATGCATGAAATGGTAGAAATACTGAAAAAGGCGAATGAAAAACTCATAAAGGGTGCGTGTGTGCTGGGAAGAGTAAGGGAATATGTTATGTATGGTATATATACGGTAAACCGGGGAAACCGTCACAAAAGAAGAAGACCCAGTGGATTAAACAGGAGTGGCTTGACTATGACATGATTGTAGAAGTGAAAAAGAAACACAAGAGAAGCAAGAGAATGTGGAGGGAAATAGAAAAGTGATGGAGGAGGAAAAGGAACCTCGCAGACATCTTCAAGATGGAGCATGAACCAGATGGACATTCTCGACTTGTGCGTGTCTGAGACAATCCTGATGGCGGCTGAGAGCGAGAGTGTGACAGTGAATACAGAGGGATGCATTATTGTTTAAATCATTGATCGCTTCTATCTATCTAGTCTCTCTCTCTCCTCTCTGCCGATCTTATCTTCAATCTTTCTCTTTCCTCTTCACTTCAGATGTCTCTGCAACAGTCACACAGGCATCCTGTCTTCTTATCTTTGTTCTTAGCCTTTCTCTCGCTGACACATACACCTATCTACATTTTCACATCCTTTTAGTTGTCTCTCAACTACAGTTTTTAGTCTCTCTCATTTTCTTACTGTGGTTGATAAAGTTCTGAAGACTCTGGGTCTATATTGTCTGGACTCACTTAACTCTCTATACCTAACGGCACTATTCCATTGTTAATTTCACTGAAGGCTACAACTGTTTTTGAAGACTGACGCATTTCTGACACAATCAGGATCGTGATTTTCAGGATTTAAAATTGATCAGGCAAGATAAAATGTATCCATGTTTTCCATTTATTGAATATACAGCCTGTCATTGACATTTTATTCAATTAACCACACATTCACTAGTATTTATTTCCATTAATAACATATCTGCACTTGAATTGATTGTTGATATCTGTGTTAAACATCATTTAGTAGACAACCTCATCATGTGTAGGTTTTATATGTTCTAATATCAGCAGTGTTTACCACAATATCAACCATATTTCAATGATCTTCTGCATGAGATATATGATGACTTACTGGTGTTTTACATCTAATAGATGGGACTCGGAAACACCCCCACAATTTATGTAATTGTTCCTTGTATCATTTCCGATAAGTCCACAGTGGTGGATTTGAGTAAGACTGAAATCATGTGATCTGACATAGCATTCACTTGTTGTCACGGTTACAGTGCTGTCATGCCGCTATCTCGCAATGATAAAGAAATCTTTAACAAATTCATGTATCCAGACTATAAGCCGCATCACTGCCAAAATCTAACCAGGTGGTCCTTTGTGTCATTTCTGACCTTTCCTGAAAATTTCATCCAAATCCATCAGTCTGTTTTTGAGAAATGTTGCACACAGACAGATTCACAGACAAACGTACCCCGATCGTCACATAACTCCACCGTGTTCCTTGGCGGGGTAATAAAATGTAATAAATACTATGCAATAATATACAACAGCAGGGGTCAAAGAGACTTTAAACAACAAGGAATCAAAAACCAAGACAACCTAACACAAAGGTTAAACTACTGTATTTTAGTTTTAAATGAGTGACAGTGGAGTCTTGACATGGCCTTTGCTGTTGTGACCAAATGTTTTCAGAGCGTGCTTCACTTATGAATTATGAAGTATAGTCAAACTGCCTGGATGCTCATCCAGAATTCCCTCCACTGCAGACCTCAGCCCATCTTTTGCCAGTTCTAAAACATCTCGCCCAAACATTATTTTGCATCTTGCTGGGAAAGTCACCTTCCACCATGCCGACACACTTGCCACGAGGCTGCAGTTCTGGTATGTTACCACGGAGACGAGCGCGCAGGGCGACGGTTGCCGAGCGGCGGCGATGCTTGTCTTGGCAGGGAAACGGCCAACTCGGAGGTCGACTGACAGCCAGACGCGCGCACACAAAACGCAGACGCACACTCTTTCTCCCTCTCCTCGGGGCTCGGCAGGCAGGGCGGGTGGGCGGGATCTGTTTGTGTGTGTGACAGTGTAAAGCCAGCGAGGGTGACAGTGACGTGACACTGGTGAAATAATTATGAGTCCAAAACAGGGCTGACAGGGAGCAGCCCGTGCCCTTCAACTATCTGTCAACTGTCATTAACATAGAGCCCTGATGCACAGCCTGGGGAGAGAGGCACAGCAAGAGAGCGAAATGGGAACAGAAAAGGAGAGAAGACACAAAATACAGAGGTGAATATAAAACCCAGCCTTAAAAATCCAGGATGAAATAACATCATCGCTGAGCTCATCTGCATGGTCAGGCTGCTCTTATTTACGTGGTTTGGAAGGACTTGCTTTTTTTATTTCTTGCTGAGAGAACGTCCAAAACCTGAGATTTTGGAGAAAAAAAAAACTGAAGTGAAGATTGAAATACAGGAGAAGAAGAGTGGCTTGTTCACAGCTGTGTCCTTAAACAATTTGGAACACAGCTGTTTTCTTTTCTACATGCATTGTGTGTGTATTTTTAAATGTCTCCAGTAATGTTACGTGATTTATGTGTGAAAATGGTTGCAGAGGGCACATTTTCATCAGTCTGTGTGGCCTCAGGCCTTGAGAAAATGGTCCCAGAAGTCAAACCTTCACTAATGTGTGGATTTTACTCCCTAAACAGCAAATACCAAAGGTCATGGACGAGAACACTGTTTATGTGAGCATGTGTGCAATCATTCAGCATTAAAACTGCCTCACTACTATGGTATGGATGCCCCTTGTAGCAGACATGAACTCCACAAGACCTCTGAAGGTAGCAGATGTCAAGATGTTAGCGCCAAGTCAACACCTCAAAGTCTGTCATGTTCCTCAAACCATTTCTGAACACATTATTCTACGAAAGACTGTCGTCGAGGAGTATCACTTCCATGGAGAAGTGGACGTGGTCTGCAACATCTAGACTGTGTCACAGTAACGTTCACATGACCTGAGGTTTTCCAGCCTCTGCCAGCTTGTGCAAAGTATCTCCTGAAGCCATCTCTTCCCAGGTAAATGGCATACATGTAAATCCACATCATGTAAAAGAAAATGCAATTCATTAGACCTTATTTTACTGCTCCATGATCCAGTTTTTAGACGGATGTTTCCATTATAGGTACTTCCAGCAGTGGGCATGGCTCAGCATGGGAGATCTGACCAGCCTGCAGCTACTGTGTGTTCTGACACCTTTCCATCAAAGCCAGCATTGAGGTTTTTAAATAGATTGTGCTGCAGTATGTTTTTGGTGATCAACCCAGAGCAGAAACTTTACTTCCCATATCCATTAATGAACCTTGCATGCCTATGACTCTTCTATGCTTCTTGAAGCCACTTTCGAGAGCCTCACCACCACACTGCACTGCACTCCTGGAAACAACCCCAAGAGCTGTTGCTTTGGCGATGCTCTGACTCAGACTTTAAACGGTGCAGGTTTACAACAAAGGCCAGTTGTTGTTTCTGGACCAGATCTGGAATGAAGATGGGGTTGTAAATGCTCACAGAGTCTCGGAATCAGACTAATTCCTGGTAGGTTTTCTGTGGGTCAGGCGAGGAAGAATGTGTGGTGCCAATGAAATCACAAAGTGAGGGATAACCTCCTTTAACAGTATTCATTTTTGACAGTTTGGTCAATATTTGTGCAATGCTTCTGTCACTGAAAAATGGAAATGCCCTTTACATTGAATTTTTTGCAAGGTTACTTTTTTAATATTGAATACAATCTTTTTAATTTCCCCCCTTATGGTTACTGTGATCACAGTTGGGCTCTTAGAACCCTTTGCTGCCCATTCATCCTGTTTCCAACACATAAACGTCACTTGTTGGCTCACATTTCCATACCCTCGACAGGTGCCATTCTAATGTGATAATCTTAACTTAATCTTATTTAATTCACCTGTCAGTGGATCACCCTACTGATTAAGATATTTTTTGGGGCACTATGAATGTCTACACAAGTCCATGGCTATCCATCCAACAGTTGATGAGATACTTCAGTCTGGGCCAAAGTTGTGAACTGACAGACAGACCAACATTGCTGTATCTAAACCAGCCAACCACTAGTCTTTCAGATACGTCACTTAATCTAGCCGTCCATTTTTGGAGTCTGGTTGCAGAGACAGAAGGTGAAGCAGGTCGCCCCTTTCCACAGCAAAAGTTTTCACTTCTTCCTGGGGAATCCTGAGGCGTTTCCAGGCCAGATGAGATATTTAATCCCTCCAGTTCCTCTGGCTTGACCTCAACATCTCCTCCTGGTCAGACAAGTCTGAGCCAACTCCAGAAGAAGTCACTCAGGAGGCGTCCACTTCAGTTCACTCCGCATGTACAAGTTCCTTGCCAAATCTCTTAAAGTCCAGCTCCATCAGCATTATTTTGCACCTTTATAATTATAACCCTTAAGATTTTAGCTCTGGTTGATTTGGCAACACCAGCATTAGCTACTGATCAAAGCTGGTGTGTTTTAAAAATACAGTTTCTTTCGTCATGTTTTGAAGTATGCAGCAGGCGGTAAATACGCCTTGCACTGCTTCTCCTTAAGAAATGCAGCAACAGAAGAACTTATACATCTCTGTCAGTGTATCTGAACAAACCATGCTCTGAGACAACACAATGCTTGATAAAGAAAACTAAAGAAGAGAGTCAGCACAGTCGTTTGACACAAAAACACTGAGCTCATGATCAAAAGTTATCTTCCAAGCTACTGCATCATATCCTGTCCATACATGCATTGTTTCCTGTGACTCATGGACTCCCTTGTGTGTGTATCAAGTGTAGGACTGACGTCAAAGAGCAGAGTTCACATCCTGAGTTGTGTGAATTGTAAGATTCAGACAACAAACAAAGGCAGTTTGGTTAAAGTCAGGGAATAGGTCCATAAAATGTAGACTTTTTTGTGTATTAAACCAAGTACAAACCTTAATGATCAGTAGTCAGCAACACAACCCTCATCACCAGGATATAAGACAAAAATACACAAAAAAAAAGAAAATGTAAGGAGATGCCTTTTACATTTCATTTGAGAATATAAAGCAAGTGAAATAATGTATGATTGAAGCTGTGTAAGACAGGAAACAATGAAATGAAGCAGAGCGAATGAACTTCTGGCATGCTCAAGGACATGCACTGAACTGCAACAACTTCTTGAATATGGTGATCATAAAACACCAGCATCAAATGTATTCAAACTGCATGATTTCTTCCATGTCAGTCAGATACGTTTCCTTCTGTCTCAACTGCATGCAGATTTTTGGTTTTAAAGGCTAAAATTTATTAGCACAAACAATATACAACCTGCAAGTTAAAACATTGCTGTCAAATGCCCCTATGAGATCTCTTTCTTCCCCTGTAAATGTGTGTGAAAGTGTTTCTAGGCTGTGGATTGATATGTGGATTAGGCGAAGGCCCGGGTGAAATATGTCGCAGAACACCCTGTTACCAAGAGTCAGGGTGTAAAACGCCTCAGTGTACATAACTCTTCTTAACGGGGAGTAAATCCCTCCTCAAAACAAGAAGACACACAGTACATTTTGCAACAGTATATTTGGAAATAAATCTCACATGATGCACCATGAAACACTCAAGGAGACGACGAGAGGCAGAGTTAAAGGGGGGAAAGAGAGAAAGAGAGATGAGAGGGGGATTTATGGAGAGGGGCGATATCCCAGTACCTAAGTCGAGCCAAATGGCCAACAACAGACTGACGGACTGAAAACACAAATAAAGAGCCATTTTTATGATGTGAATTGATGGGTTCCCTGGAAGACACTTGGCTGGATTTTATTTGGTCATGGCTTTGGCCCGAGCCACTACATATTTCTGTTTTATGAAGAGACTCAATGGCTAAGACAGCGGCTAACAGAGTTGTACGAACCCTCTCACCTCATTGGTAGACGGAGCAGGAGGAGGGGGGGGGGAATCAGGTGAAAGAAGATACAAAAAGGGAAGAAGAAGAAGAAATTGAGTGTAAAAGGGGACACTGGCCCAATTTATGTGATTCATAAAAACACAGCAGTCTAAAATGTACAGTCTGTACCGACGTTACTGTCCAGAAGTATGTACTTTCACGTGCAACACTCTCACACAGAAGCACTTCTACAGTCACCAAGTGTAGGTTTTGGGGAGATGCAGTATTGAAAACATATGCATTTATCTCTTCTATTAGAAACAGGAGAAGCAGAAGACTTTTACTCTACAAAAACACTACAATGCCACTCATAAATGCAACAATGACTCCAACAGAAGATTTTTACTCCCAAAACATGAATACGATTTATGAGCTTGTACAACCACTGAATCTTTTGTGGCAAACGTAATTATATCCGACACACACACACACACGCACACAAACACACAATGCTATGATCACAACGTCTCCTCTGGCGCCGTGTACATGTAGGCAGGTTGATGACATGGGGAACCACAAAGGAAAAGAGAGAGGAAATCCCATATTAAGACATTTTTTCCTGAAATGACTCAACCTCCAGTAAATAATAAGCTACTAGGTAATGGTTTTTGAGTTTACTTTGTTTTTGCTTCCCAGAATTATTTAGAAACTTCAACAGGAACTCATTCTCTCATAGATCTGATTAAAGCTTTAATCGGTTATGGACAAAATGTGCATTATTTTTCTCAGTCAGCTTCAGTGACGCAGTAGAGCTTCCTGAAGAGAAAAGCTGCATTATCAGTTACATTCTGAGGGAAACATATTAGGTGTCAGATTATATCCTTGCCATTTATTTTTTTTTGCATTACTGTAACTTCTTTGCAGCCAAAAATCCTGTATTAGATGAGGCAGAACTTACTATCCTGGTAACCAAGAAGATGAAGGAAAAGCTTCAAAAATGTTATGAAAGGGTCAGATTTTAGCTTCTTTGATAAATCTGATCGATCAGTCCTTTAAAACTAGCCTAGCCGCGCTAGACCCAGGTCTGAAGACACAAGGGTCTAGGAACTCTCGACAGGGAGGGAGGCGGGCTAAAAGGTTGTCTTTCAAATCACTCTTCAACAATTGGGTAGGTATACAACCAATCAGCGCAACGAATAAGCTGACGTAGTTCCTAGAGCGCCGGAAATCAGAGGATGCGGGAGTTTGGTGAAGCCTTATTTATCTTTCTTATCCTTTGTTTATCTTTCAAGTTGAATTTTAGCTTCAAATCTTTAAGGGCTGTGGCCAAAGCCGAGTCGAAAGATAACTGTTTATTGTGCGCCGCCATCTTCTTGTCTATCCTTGTTTCTATGGTTGTTTCCGGTTGTTTCTGTCAGAATCGTTGCGCCTCTGTCGTCACTTACTTACGCCCGCCTTCTGACTCTACACTTCATGGTGATTCGTCGGCCAGTTTTAGGAGCATCCAACCTCGAGGGTAACTAGACCCACCCTGGCAGAGAATTAAATTCGTTGCCGTGGATTGTCTAGCGTGGCTAGGCTACTTGAAAACTGAAATTAAAAAACAACTGAAAACAATAATAGAGTCTAAGGGGCTGTTTACACGAGGACCATCTTAACAGAAAACGCAAAAGTGGCGTCTTGTCATTTCACGTTTAGACGAGCGGTTTTGAAGGAAATCTGCGAATATACGGTGACTCTATAGTGTGTGGAATTCGATTAGATATGCATGCCAGGCAGCTGGGTGGCACTGTGATAAAACTCCGCCATGTCTACGCGCATGCGTACTGTCTCCCTTTTCGGATCTCCGCCGCGGTAAATGTTCATGAATGGAATCTGTACAGATTCTGTACGTTTGTTGGTATGACTCCTGTAGTGTACATAGAGCTGCCAGAGTTGCCTGAAGGTACGAAGGATGGAAATAATCACACATCTTTGTTTACTTCCTTGTAACGGCCGGCAAACCAAAGCACCACGCACGTATGTAACGTAATCGCGTACGCGACATGGTCAGATCTCGGCAAAGTTTTGCGTTTTGCTGTTTAGACGGAAACGTAACAGTGGAGCGTTTTCTACTTTTCCACTCTGGAGGCCGGTTTCAAATTTTTGCGTTTTTAAGCCCCCAAAACGCCGTCCTCGTATAAACGGTAGGGTGTTTTGTTGAAATATTTTGACGTTTTCACCTGCAAGCGTCCTCGTGTAAACGGCCCCTAAGAACACTGGTCCCACACTTGACCAGAAGTATGCTTTCTTCAAAACATAAATGAAAACGCGCTGTCGTATCGGAACATGTTCATGTCCATGTCCATGTTCTCTTGAAAAATAATGAACTTCTCCCTCAACACTGTTCTGTATCTGGAGCTTGTTAGAAAACACACTTGCAGAAGCGCGATCCTTGCCAGTGCCGGCCTTCATGTTTTTGATAAATTGCTGTGTGAAATGGTTTGAACAGAGGATAAGTCACAGTATTGTCAAACACATTCCAGTAGCTGGTAAAATAGTCATCACTGAAAAATTAATTGCACCCGTCGCCTGAATCTTTGACAGCCAACATGTGACAGTTGCTGCTTTCAGAGTAAAGCCCCGGTGAAAGCAGAGACGACTCAATCTCGTCCTCCGCCTTTCATACAGTATCTCTTTCAATCTCTCACACACATGCTAATCGTTCCCTCTCATTTGCATCCTAATGATTTCACTCTTCCTTTTTAGCCCTTGTCCGATCCCTCTATTAAGTTATCTGCCCCCTCCCATGTCTTTGTGTAGGTGTCTGCTGACTTTCCTGTCTGTGTCTGTTGGAGGCTTTTTCTGGAGGTTATATTTTGGTAGCACAGGGCAGGATTTGAATAGCGTATGTTTGATCTCTGACTGTAAAACCTAATGTGCTCCTTACAGAACCGCATGGAAGTAAAATGAAAACCACCAAGAACTTAAAATACGGTCAGTACAGGATGACAAGTATTATTATTTTAGTGCAGCCTGACAGAAGAGATAACCAAAGGATCAGTAGGGATCTAAAGTAAATTTAGAAATACTGATTAATGAATGAAAAACGTGTGTCCAATCTGAATGAAATATGGTTCAGAGAAAAGTACATGGACTCCTGTGTTAGTAAGAAGTCATCAGTGACAATGAAGTACATTTACTGTGGATCAGTTTCAGCTTTTCAACTAAACTGAACTATTTGTTCTTTGCGTACTGAAACATTTTAATTCCTACAGATTTCCAGCAAAACATGCAGAAGGATGAGGTGATTTTCATTTGAATTTCATGCCTATGAATTCAAAAGTCAGAAACACAATGTAATGGTTTGGACAGCCTCTTGGAATACATATTTACAAAGATTAAAGACATATAATGGACTTCATCTAACCTTTACCTGAATATTTAGAGATTTTATTGTTTTCTAATGGTATATGATCTGTTATCGGATTATCATTAACTAACTAGTCTGAGTACAATTACTGCACTGTGGTTTTATACCTCTACCAACCAGCCAAGATGCAGTTTACATCATCGTGTGTCCAAACTTGACCTTCTAGATATAAAATGATAAATGGTAATGGTCCACGTTTACACAGGGAGTCTTCAACTTACGTTGGAGTTCCGTTCCTACAAACAAGCAGTCAAGACATATACGGCAGCAGACCACTAAATAAAGTTTTTTTTTTTCCTTTTAAAACCCAACTTGGGTTTGAAAAATAATGTGGGCTTGGAACTGGATTATTCATGCCACTGCTCTGGATACAATTTTTCCACCATCCTTGATCAGAACCTCCTTCCACAAGTTTAACTGACAAACTCTCAAGGATAAAATCTACCTTTACCTGCATTGCTTGTGAAAATCTTTACAATACAGCATAGAAATCACACCAAAGATTGGCTACGGTTTTCTCGGCTTTGGCTTGAATCTTATCTGACAACTTTTAATGAAATCAGATTGTAGTTAAAGTTGTATGCTATGGTACCCCTATGGGATAAACAGTATGAATGTTGTGATTCCGTAAGCTTGTCTGTGTGTCTTTCCACTATCCTCCTACAGCCTCGGTCTCTTACACTGTAATTAAACTCCACACAGTGAATGTACTTGTGTGTTGTCTGTCTCACTGGGTGAGCTAATAAGCAACAGATATACAAAAGCAATAAATTAATGGTGTGGATAATTAACCAGGACTGTGGCTGGAGACGCATGAGAGAGCAGCAGCCACCATTAGGGAGCTCACAACTCTGTGTGTTTCTGTGTGTGTATGTGGTGTTACTTTAGTGTGTTCACCTGGTAATGCATCTAAGAAAATCCAAAAAATTTAAAGAATACTACATTTGTCATGTTCACTTCATAATGAGTTTACTGTAAATGTAATTTTCCCTCTTGGAAATACTTTTCACGGAAAAATCCAATGATTCTTTTGTTTCACAGACACCAGAAGTCAACAGTCATGAAAACAAAATCCTAATTGAATGGGTTTTTTTTAAACATGCAATTGCTGCTTGGCACAAAGTATATCTTTTACTCAGATTGCAAATTTCGCTCATCATTTTAATGGTTTTTGTCAAATGTACATGTCCAACAGCCCCAATGCCATCGGCACTCTTTCCCCTCATTAACTTTCACCATGATGAGAAAGCAGAAACATCAGCTCTCCCCACTAAAAGAAAAACAAGCTAAAGCAGTTCGCGATGTAGTATGTAGAAGATTTTGGTAACTACTTGAGTTACACAGTTGCAGTATTTTGCATCAGCTGTCATAAAGACAAATTGCCACTCGCTGTCACATCATCACAATGCAGAGAGGCATTAAGACTTTAAATCGTATAACTCAAACTGAAAATTGTGTGTAGGGAGAGTTTTAAAATGCTGCACTCAGGAGAAGTCGTTCTATCAGTCGGCAGCACTCTCTTTCCTCATAATAAGTATTGCTGTTTCACCTGGTGGTAAGTCCCGGAGCCCGACAGACGTGCTTTGCATCCAAATTTACGTCCATTTTCTGTCAGCGAAGCAAAGTGCATATCAAATAAAACTACATGATTTTACAATTTCAACAGTGCTATTTAATTGCCTGCATGCAGAAGAGTCATGAGAAATAATAATCTTGAACTTGATCAATTTAGTTACAACCCCCCGTTCCACCTCTATGCCTCAGAACTCTACACTCGAGCTGGCCTCTGTTTAGACATGTTAATATTCAGATATGTTTGTTAATGTCATGTCACAAGACGGAGCGAATCTGGAGATTTTTAGGGTTGTTAAATGTTTCTATATATCAAAGTAATTATGTATTGAAAACAGATCAAACTTCTGCTAAGTAATATCTCTGCTAATCTGTTTATGCTTCCGCTTCTCGGTTCAGTAATGACAACAAACAGCAGAATTTATACTTCCCGATGATCACAGTCGTTTCTCTGTGTGCCACAAAAATATATAAATGTTGTTTTGAAATTACAGCAAATTAATGCATCATCTTCAATACAGAGCTGGTATTACATTCCTCTGTATATGAAAAAAACACAGAATTACGGCTCGTCATTACGGTGATTTAAGAGCTGTGGTCAAAAGATGAGTGAAGGTCATCTGTGCACAGGTGGTGATGCGAGACTCTGGAGAGCTTGAGGCAAAGAGACCATTAGGCCCCTTGTTGGGGCACATTTGGTATTAAGCATATATTTTCCTAAGTTTTAAATTGTTGAGTATCCCACCACTATGGATCTGATATTGCCAGACTCCAAACAATCCCCCTACGCAATTCTGAAATTGTATCTCTACTGCCAGCATATTATGGTGAATTACATCCATCCATCCATTCTCTATACACCGCTTTATCCTCACAAGGGTCGCGGGGGGGGTGGGGGGGGGGGGGTGGGGGGGTGGGGGGGGGTGCTGGAGCCTATCTCAGCTGACTCGGGCGAAGGCAGGGGACACCCTGGACAGGTCGCCAGTCTGTCACAGGGCTACATATACAGACAAACAATCACACTCACATTCACACCTTCGGGCAATTTAGAGTAATCAATTAACCTCAGCATATTTTTGGACTGTGGGAGGAAGCCGGAGTACCTGGAGAAAACCCATGCATGTGCAGGGAGAACATGCAAACTCCATGCAGAAAGATCCCATGCAAAAAAAACAAACAAAACAAAACATACTTTCATGATGCAGTTTGTTGCCACTGATATGCAAGTGAAGGCCTTGCTAACATGATAGCCTCACAGCCAACTTAGGAGATCTGCACAGTATTTCAGTATTTCTACTCTTAATGAAACTTTGGATGAACAAAGTGGTTATCCAAACTTTTCCAGCACTGCAGTATATTTAGCATTTGCTCTCTAACTGGTGACATCCTTCACAGCATCTGTAACAAAAAGGAGAATAGTTCAGTCTCACTTTCATGTCTGGATAAACAGAGGCCTCTCTCTGCGTGCTGTAGCTTCACCCTTCCATTTCAAAAGCATAAATTACAAAAACCTGTGCGAACAATAGTTAAAAATCATGCAAACTGATAAAGCTAAAGAAAACGCCACAGAAGACTTCATACTGCCGATATTTGCGACTGATTCTGCTTTGTTCCTCCTGTTGCTGGTGTTCAAAGTACAGCAATGCACATCTGAACAAATGTAATGTGCATACATTACAATAGGCTGGTAGTAGATCTGAAGAACATTGGACAGGCTTCAAGAAATCGCCTATCACACCAGTTCGCTGAGATGGATTCACTGCCGACTCAAAGTGTCCAGCAACGATTGAAAAGGTCACTCATGTCTCCGCTGCACCCCTCAATGTCCCGCACGCCTTAGCCTCTAATCTGAATAGTGTGTGTGTGCTGTGTGTAATCTGAATAGTAATAAGGCTGCCTGATAGATTGATGCATAACAGCAAGGAGCATGCAGAGCAGGCAGCCTATTTTGGTGTCAGCTCCCTTTATTTTTCAGCCGGCCCTGTTTCATTCAGCCACTTCAGATGCTGTAGTTCTGATACTTGCTTCGGAAGCTGGGAAATGACTTTAATCACAGCTGTATTCGGTCCTTTCAAAGCATATAGTCATGGAGTCTGGCATTTGATTTTGTAGCCTGCATGTTTAAGAGGAAAGTAAAACATGTGGGTTCCCCCTCTGTGTCCTACTAAACTAAAAGAAGGAAATTAAATTCATCTCTGACATCACAACATCTTGCAAAGCTGTTTGTGCTCCAGGCATTCAGGGCTTTTTACTCCCACAATTTTTCCTCACTTTTTGTATTTTTCTAGTCATGGACACAGCTTTGTATATATTCCAATAAAACTGAAGTGAATGTAATTCTGTCTGTTGTTCTCAAAGCATTGACAAATGACTCTGCCGGACCCTACATTTGTATGTATTTGCAGAAGCACTGGCGACCCAAACTGGAAAAAGAGATTAGTTGCACAGACAAAAAATAAGGCACAGACATTTTTTACAAGAAATAGCTGAATATTTTTAAAACATAATGAAAGATTTAATACAGTATGTATAAGATATAAGAGCAAATCAAATTTTATAGAAAGTTATGAAAGATTTTAAAAACATACATGAGTACACAAGGCTTAAAAGTTACATAAAAGCATTACTTTTCACAAATGCAACCCCTGTCAAACAGTTTGAAAATTACTGATCTGTCATTTCAAACAGTAATCTGAATCCTTTTGAAACTTTCAGCGAATGTTTGTGTAACTTTAGAAAAATAAATGAAAGATCTATCTGAAATTTAGCATCTGCTGTGGTCAGCAGAGTTGAGTGGCAGCCCAATTAGTAGAAACAGCGTGTGAATACTAAAATTCCTTATTCTCAGCTAAACATTTATCTCCATAAATTATTTATATTATATGAGGTGCAATAAAAAAGCTCCAAGACTGTACCTGTCCACGAGCACTACATGGTCAAATGTGTGCAAGCAGTAACTGCTACAAGTCAGCTGCTGTGCAATTAAGGCCCATGTTCTACAGGTTTTGTGACCACTGGTAGGTGCACTTCTGTGATCTCAAATTGGAGCATAGAGCAAACATCAAACATCACTCTCTTCATCGGTCAGGAAGAGTCAACCATCATGTCAAAGACAGTCTCTGGTGATGAGGGGTGGATCTATGGCTATGACAATGAGACCAAACAGCAGCCGCATTCTCCAAGACCAGAGATGGTGTATCAGGACAAGCTTGTGAGCCATGACTTCACCTCTTAGTGTCATATTGGTAACGGCAAACTCTCCTGTGTGTGTGAGAGAGAATATTCAGTGCAAATAACCTGAACTGTTTCGAGATGGTAAGCTGGTGTTCCAATGAGCTACGTATGCGTCTGTTAACAGTGCATTGATTACACACTCTCCCCACTCACTAGATCTGACTCCCTTTGACTTCTTCAGGCACGTGTCCACTAGATCCAGTCATTTCCTGTCTATGTGAGAAACACCGCGTTGCATGCTGGTCCGGTTGCGGTGCATTTTGAGCTGAGATCCGGTGCATCTCCCCGGAGCGGGCAGCAGTTTGTTTGCATAAAGTGGATTCAATTTCTACTTTATGCAAATTCAATGCAGTGTGCAGAGGTCCAACGCATCACAAAGCTTTCAAACGTCTAAACTAGCCATCGGTGAACTAAAATGAGGACAGATTCCGCTTCTGCACAGGCCTCCAATGCTTTCAGAAATACTTTTCACGGAACTGTTTTCATAATAAGAGAAAGTTTGCGATTGAGCCCCCATGTTGGTCCGGATTAAAATCCAGGAGCAGACAGCTCTCGAGCTGATGCGTTTGTCCAATCAGGGGCAGGCAGGATAGTTGGAGAAGAAGGTCGGCAGGAGTTGAACACCAGCTACTGGCCTCCACCAAGCGGGCGATTTCCAGATGGGGTGCATTTTTTCAGTTCAGTTCAGGCCAGCTTCAGCCGCTGCTGTCTATGTGGAAGAAGATCAGCTGGGTTTTATAGCTGAAGGGCTGATCTTCAAGCCAGGACTTTGAAACAACTTGGGTTGTCCTCGTACTTATCAAGTGTTTCTCTCGTCTGCAGTACATCTTAATCAGAGGAGAAGCACGACCAATACGTCTGCGATGTCCTGCATGTGCAAGGACTGCCGTTAAGTTGGAATGTCAACTCTACGCCTAACATATACATGGGGTCTCACTCCATGTCTGATGGTTGGCCGGTGATTGTTGAGTCCATACGCCCTTTGGAGACTGAGTCCTGGGTAAACCATCGACTCATTTTCAATGCAGCAGGTTGTACTGGGTTACATTGTACCAGTAGCAGGTAACACAACCTGACCTGACCTAGAATGAGGCACGTGCAGGAAAAATGCATCTAGTAGACATGTAGCGTTCCTCTTACCCAAATTCTATTCCTACTGAAGGGTCACTATACTGACACAGTTTAGGAGGTCCAGCGAGTGACCCAGATGTGACCAGGCGTAAACTAACCGTGACGTCACCCGTTGGTTTCAACGGCGAGAAAATGAAGCCCGGATTTTGCTACTTCCTGGTCGCCGTTTTGGATTTTTTGGAGCCAGTGACGTAAAAAGCGTCATCAAACAGACTGGACCGGAGAGCAACTAGGGGCAGGATTGGCTGAGAACTCTCTTATCCCGCCCACGTTTTGCCGCAGAGGCTTCTGTTGCTGTCTATCAAGTATAGCCACGCCCCCTGGCTCCGCCAACTTTAACGATTTATTTAAAATTCATCCATCCATCCATCCTCTATACACCGCTCTATCCTCATTAGGGTCGCGGGGGGTGCTGGAGCCTATCCCAGCTGACTCGGGCGAAGGCAGGGGACACCCAGGACAGGTCGTATTGATTTATTTTAAGATCGGCCACCTGATCTCTCATTTTGACCATGAAAACAAACGGGGGAAAAATCCTGAGCTGTAGAAAATCAGTCTATCAAATTTTATTTTTTCCAAAAATGAATTGGGGTCTATGGAGAAAAAGCTTTTTGGAGCCAGCCCTAGCGGACGGCGTGATATTGCAAGTTTTTGACACTTCCGGGTTTGCTTCAATTCTGGAGCCAGATGCTACGTCCATTATATATACAGTCTATGGATGTGACATGCTTACATAACCAGACTTCCAGGAGCGACCAAAGCATGATAGCAGCACTTGGAGTGCTTTTGGAGTGCTTCACAAGGAGGCTACTTAAAGCAAATGGTGGCCACAGTTTAATCAGGCCCAGGTCTTCATTTTAAAAGGTACAGTCTGTAAACTTTTCACACCTCAAATGAATTCAGTCTAAACCCACTGCTGAAAAGGATGTAACTTGATAAGCTGAAGGTAAACCGAGTTTGACTGTTAACGTCTGTTCCAGTGTTTCTCCAGTTATAAGTGTTAACCTTGACCCAACGCCAAACACACCAAGCAGTGTTCCTGGTTTTCTGGATTGCTAAGTACTGACATATAAAACAGCTAAATTAAAAAGAAATCAAGAAATGGCACAGCAAAAGGCCTGTTGTGTTGCTCCATGCAATGACATAACAATGAAATACGATTCAGAAAGTCACATTTGAGTTATAAATCTATGGAAATGAAGGTTTATCAGAAACTTTGAGAAAGGAAGACTGAACTGGAAAATTACAACAGAGACCGAGGAAGGCATTTTATCTTCAATCTTTAAGATCTAACAGTTATATCAGAAATATGGTATTTGTTCCAAAGAATCTACCAGAGTCACAAGGCTGGAAAACAAGATGTATGATCGCACAAATCCACTAAACACAGCAAAGATGTCTTTTCCAGATGACATTTTCTAAAATGTAACTTAAGAACTTGCAAACAAACGCTGCACACAAACGACAGGAATTAATCAGTGCAATTAGAGGAATTACAGAACTGTTTGCTTGAGCTCAGTCGTCCTTCTGGTCCAGCTGGCATTCCTGGAGCCAGTTTACCATCTTTGTTTCCTGTGCTTCACCCCCGCGGTCACCGCCTCGCCGCCTGCACGCTTTGCAGCCTTTGGCGCAATTACGGAGACTTTGAGGGAGAGCGGTGAGGACTGGACTGTCCTTTAACAATTACCAGCCGCCGTGAATATTAAAATAATATTAAAATGTCTGCCTCCATCTGCATGTCTGTCCTGATTGCTATCTTAACCTCTGACTGTGGGAGGGAAGGGGGGTGCAGCAGTCTGGTCTGCTCAGAAACAGCAAGAAGACTGAAAGGAGCCGCACTTTAATTCTCCCGCTTGTGATTTCTGGATAATAGGGAGGATGGATAATGTATGCATGGCAGATATTACTGTCTGGGCTGTAATGTGTAGCCGCACGAGTGTACATGCGTGCGCACACAACAGCGGAGACGCACACGCTCACACACACATATTAATCTCTGTGAGTGAACTGTGTGGTTACAGAGGGAAAGCAGCAATACAGAGCTATTATATTTGAATCATCATGGATATCCCTCTCTCTCTGTCACACACACGCACACACACACACACACACACACACACTTCTAATCTGCTCTGATAGAAATACCGATGTGTCAAAGCCAAGAGGGCAACTCTTAAATCAAGTTGAGGAGAGACGCAGGCAAGCAAGGGCGGACAGACAGATGGAAGGAATGAAGGAAGGACAAGAGGAAAAAAGATGGAGTGATGTTTGCAATGAAGGAATAAATATCTAGGCAGAAGGGAAACCTGAGCAAGTTCAATGCTGCTTAGTGCCACATACAAAAGAGGCAAAATTAATGAACAACCTTTCCTGTCCTGACATTATATGACATATCGCTTTATCCGCACGCGACCGGCACTCCAAGTTCAAACCGATATTAAAAGTAACCCCACAACCCAAACATCCACACATAATCAAACACACACACACACACACACACACTTAGTTACTCGTAGCAGCCCAATTCCCCATTGATAATCAGTAGGATTCATCTCAGCAGGTGATAAAGATGTGACGACTCGCTCACATCCAGTCCTTCACCGGATCCGAAAACAGCACGACGCTGATCAAAGTCCACATCCACGCACACACACTCCGCTTTACGGTTTACATGAAATATTATAATGCATCTCATACAGGGGGGAAACAAGACCATAATTTGTGGCAGTGCTAATAAATCACACAGATATTATGAAAGCAGGGATTGAGAAAGAGGAGAGGCACGAGACTTTTTAATTATGACTTAAACATCAAACCCCAAACACGTCTCCAGGGAACCGCTGTAATGATTTCATCTCCCTCTTTTTTGTCGTGGCAGAGCTGTTGGGCTGTTGATTTATTATATTATTAGCATTATTTGTACTATTAAAGGAATCAGAAGACAAAGAGACCGCGACACAGTGCAACAAGCAGCGAAGATAATCAGCCTGGGAAAATTTACAGCAACTCTAAAATCCTGAAATATAAAGAAAGGATGTATTATTCTTAGGATTTTGTAAATGATTGAAGGGTTCCAGTTACACAAACTCCACTGATTATCCGAAACTGCCATGTTTATTAGAATTTTTATTGATGCTGTACCCATAAAGCATCTTTATTAAATAGCAATAATGAAAAAAAATCTAAATAAAGACATAAAAAATGGGAAATATGAACCAAAAGTGTATTTAAATGTAGTGTAATCATAAAACGTGGACTACTGAAGTGATATAAAACTTAGAAATGCATCAAATCTATGTAAACAACTAATGTAAATAACATATTAACTTAAAACTCAAGTCCTGCATCCTGCATTCCAAAATTAACCAGGAATCAAAGCGTTGGCAATGCCATGTACTGAAAATATCAAAATTCACAATACTGCAGGATTATTGCTGTGTTAATATATAAGTAGCAGTTATTAATTAAGTTGGTGGTTGAGGTTAAATCTAGAAAGAAAACACATCTAACTGACGCATGCAACACAGCACGATTTCACTATTTACGCTTAATAACAAAAAACGTACACTTTGTTTTTATTTTAGTGTAATTAACCATATTCACTGTATATTTTTTATTCTGTCCAGACCAACTGAACTTTTGCTTGCTGCTAGATACTGGCCATCCAGGCTTTTACCATTTAAATTAGCTTGAAGGATTTTTAATGGATAAATGAAAACATGGCCCAAAAAATGCCCGATAATTAGCCACATTTTAGCACGTTTTTGAGTATGATCAATAGTTAGTGGGACCTGTTTTGTAGAAAGTAATAATTAAATCAAAAGAATGAAGTTTTCTATGAACCTATTGTTGTATTTAATGTTGACATAGTGTATACTTATATTTTTAGGCTCTGTCAGCAGGACTGTTACAGCTTTACTTAGTGTTAATTTATTGTGTTGTGAAATGTGTGTGTTTTATTTAATGTCCTACAGCTCATGTTGACCAAAAAAAGTCAGATGAAGTAAATTTTAAGAATTCTGCAAGAGCAGACGAATCAATATTGTCCATGTCATATTAAAACTTTTCATTTTGAACACTGTAGGCCACAACAGAAAAACCACGCCAGCATCCCCCTTTCTTTCTTTTTTCTTTCTTTCCCCCCCTAATTCTCTCCCCTCTGTTCTCCCTCCCTCCTCTGCCACCATCCCTTTTGTTCTGCGCACTCCTATTTATCACGGTGTGAAGGTTGAAAGAGATATTATTATGGGGTGTCGGGCTGGAGAGAGGAGACAGGGGTAGCCACACGGATCGCGTGGGGAGAACGCGGGGCTAATGACGGGAGGACAGGCTTGGTCAGTGGCCTGTGGTACCCGCTGGATGTGATAGATGGAGAGCAGAGAGAAAACAGGAGGGGAAGGAAGGAGGAGGAAGGAGGAGGGCAGGGAGTCCTTCCTCTGCCTGTACATGTGTTTTATTTTATTGTTTCCTGGAAACAACTTGGTCACATTTTTGCCATATAACTATAGCAGAAGAAAAGACTGTGACTCTACCTGATTGCCGGCAGTGTTTGCATCGGTAAATGATGCACATCTGGAGGTCTTTAGTCATACTCTGATAAAACAGGAAATATGTTTAAACTCTCCTCAGTTTGGGTTCCATTTCAATACTTTAAACTTTGCATAAAAAACATGATATATAATTCTGCATAGCCTGCCTTGCTTCACATATGAACACAGTTATTAAACATCTTCCCTGTATGATTCACTGATGTTGTGTCTTTCACTCAGAAAGGTATAAAAGTAGATTTTATTCATTTTTTAAGTGCTTCTTGTCCAGAATGGTCCAGATCATGGCTAGCTACACCTGCTCATGGGTCACTGGTTAAAATGTTACATTTGGGCTTCTGTTAATTAGTCCAGGAGCCCAGATGGTCTACCATGCACCCCCCCTTTGGACTGATTTTTGATCATTTTTCATTCATTTGTTGTTCTTGTTACTTAACACCATGTTCTGGTTTAGTTAAGGATGTTTCAAAGGCTTTTCAGTAAAGGATAAGGGTCCATCGTGGGAACCAGCAGATTTCACTAATTTTCGGATTTTACCCCAGGAGTGGCAGATACAATGTATATTACAACGTAAAAATTCTTTGTTGGAGCAGTAATATTTTATGACCGTATCAACTTTTTAATAAGTTATATTTCAACTTTAAATGTCAATTTCTGTTTTGAATTCAAACTTGAATTTATTGTTCATTAGTTAAGACCTAACGACGCTTAATCTGGCATTTACACATGCAACAATGATATACTTTTGTGTTAATGTTTTCCTTCAATTTGGTTTCAGATACTAATAGAGTTACGTAGGCTTTTCTGCTGAGTACAACTGTAACACGGATCATCCAGAAGACGACAGTGACCCTACTGCAAAAATGAAAAAGGACAAAGGTAGGCCATCTGGGTTCTTTCTCGTCTCTTTGCAAGACTTACAACTTTCAACTATACTCTGAGACAAGAACATCAATTATTCTGCAGAACATCAAGTTACACTCTATAATAAATACTCTACTAATATATATTTTCACCTATTATTTGACATATGGTAATGATAATGGGAATATTGTTGCCGCGATGGATAAGCTATTATTAAAGTATGGCTATTATTAGAAAACTAAAACTCATGCTTAAGTTGAGGGCTGGATTGTGTTTCTAGGCTAAAACCAACTAAAAACACTGTAAGCTTTAATGTAACCTTTGGATCGTCTTTCAGCACAAATGGTACAAAGACTGTGGATTTTGTCCCTCATCATTTACAACAAGCACAGACGAAAGAAAATGAATGTTGTTTTTGTGCACACATGGCCAACTGATCTGTGTATTATGACAAATTATGAAGTTTTTCTTTAAAGTTTTGTCACATCTGATCTGATACTGTGTTCAGCATGAATGAATTGGAGAATAGAAATCCAGAAGTTTCTGTAAACTCCTGTATTTCTGTGTCAGACAGAAAAATCAGGAACTCACACCAGGAACAGAAACCTGAAAGATCCACAGACGACAAGTTTCTGCAGTGATATCAATTCATATTACCTGATGAGCATTTTATTGGTTTAGTTTCCGCTGCGTACTTCACATTTAGAAGCATTTAAATGTTAATATTTTCCATTTATGTGAAATGTTGTTTTCACAGGATGTTCCCAGTCGTAATATTTGACCATTCTGCTCTTTCTATAATGACCTAAAAATAATGAAATCACTGTTTTTCCTATCTGTTTTGCTCAACCTTGTTTGGTGCAATTACATGCTTTCTGCATAAAACTGTATTTACATAATGCTTTTAATGATAACATTTGGCCACTTTTGTTTGTGCTTGTGCTTTTGTTATTAGCACCGAAAGAGCAGGAAAAGAGAAATTAACTGCAATAATTATCAGTGATGAGTCATAATCATAAATATTTGATCAAAATAAAATCCTCATCTCCTTCCCAGGAATGGCAGCGGATGCTTTAATTGCTCAGAAAAGCAGCATTTATATTTGTTTGCGTTGAGAAAAATTAAACACGGCAAAATTCATTAACTTTGCCATTCATTTAATCTCACCTTCTATACTTTGTAAATAAAAATATATATATATTACCTCTGCCTCTACTCGCACACACAAGTGCAGCCTTGTCTAGAAACAATATAACAAAGAAGGCAAATGAATATAAAGGCTGGATATCAGACTATTCATCACTAGATGATTACCGGCTGACAGCAGTAATTGAAAAACACTTATTGGAGTGGTTGGGGAGGAGGGCTGGTTCAGTCCCATCAGACAAAATAACCCTCCGAGGGTAAGAGCAGTCTAAAGGTGATGATAAATGGACATATTTACAAAGGCAAGCTTCAGGTCTGTCTTTTTGTTTCTATTTTTCTCTCTCAAAGAAATACATTCAAGAAAAACAAACATCCCCTTTCACATTTTTTTTCTAAATTCTCTAAAATGTGCCATTTAAAATTTTAAATTTTCAGGGCTTTTTTTTTTAGGAATATGCTTTCTTTCTTTGGGAATCTGTTAAAATGAGAGCAATGAAACTTACTTTGTCCTCAAAGACATTACCTTCATTTTGTACATTTTCTCCTTTTATCAAATTAAAGATCAGATTGTAATATAGTGTCACTGTTCCATAGTTTGTGTTTTGTCTTCTCTGCAAGTGTTTCTGTGTCTGGAGTCGCAAGAGTCTGATTTGTGGATGCTGGTTTGTACACTCATTTGTTGTTATTCTGCTTCTCTCTGCTATCATTTACTCTTTCCAGTTTAGCCTAGCCCAAACAGGATGAGGCAGATGTCTGACCTCCCTGAACCTGGTTCTGCTGCAGGTGGTCACCAAGTGCTTGTTTACAGGGAATCGTGGCATTTTAAACCTACATCTTCAAATTAGTCAGGTAATTTGGGATAGCACGCAATATTGTATGTTGTTAACCTTAATATTTAAGTTAGTCAGGTGTATTATAACAGAAAACATTCATCACTCTGTACAAACATCCTGGTATCAATGTCCTCATAAGTGCAATACTGTCTCTCTTCTCTTCCATTAATCCAAAATTATATATATATATATAGACTGTTCACATTCCACTAGTTCAGTGTGCTGGATGCAATCATCTCTAAACCAACACAGTATAACAACTGTCTTATGAAAAAGCTTCATTTGGCTGTCTAAACTCATTAAAAAAGACAAAGGCACTTTTGGGTCATGGTAATACATATTAGAAACACTTTGTACAATTATTGTTATCAGAATTTTACATATAAAAAATAAGATATATTCTCAATGAGTAACAACTTCCTTTGCTTAAAAATCTACTAAACTCCTGATTAAAACTACAACAAGTGTAGGAGCCCAAATGAAACAGTAAAGGAAGTATTAAAGAAGGTGCGATCTCCCTGCCAGACAACGCTCAGGTAACAAAAACCCACAAAACCACGGTTAGCTTTGCCTGGAAAATCCAGACTGACTTTATTTATGTATTAATATCAATACAAATAAAGGCAGTCTGGCATTGTGATGATAGGAGACGATTTCAAAAAGGAGGGGCTAACGAATGCAGCTTGAACGAGAAAGAACCAATCAGCGTAACACGGATGTGACGCACAAACAAATCGACCTTGTAGTCCATGTAGTCCAAACAACAATGGCATGCAGCCGAGAAAGCGGCTTAAATTGTTGCTTAAATTTACTCACACGTTTGGAACGGGATTTTCCTCTGTACAAACAATGGCAAGAAGACGAAAGTAACGAGCCATCCACTGCCTCCTCATCGTCGGAAACGTCAAGTGAAAAGAGGCAACGACTAACGCCATCCAAAACGCCAAGAGACCACAAAAAGATTTGCTTTGGCCCCCCTCCTCCTCCGGCATCCTGTGCTATGATTGGTCGTACCAAACTGTACCGGGAGGGAAACGCGATTCAATTCGCCCAGTGCCAAACTGACTCTCCTGTATCTCCTAACATGGAGATAGGAGATTACATGGAGATTCAGTTTGGATTTTCCAAGCTACGGTTAGCTGTTAGCCCGCAAACATAGCTGTTGCGGATTTTAAACGGCTTTTTTTTTTTAAAATATATTTCATCTATTAAAACAACCCTCACTGATTTAACATTTAAAGTTTGATAATTCATAAGCACACTTTAATGGTTTTTAACTGTACTAAAGACAAGGATTGGAGAATTCACACAACTAGAAGATAACTAAAGAATGTTAAAACGCTGAAGTCCTCCAAAATCCAGCTTTCTTGTATTTAGAGTAAGTCAGACTGATGCACCCAGCTAATTCCTGACATTTGCACTCTAATTTTCACTCACATTTACCAACACAAGGCTCACACTGCACGGTAAACATGTTTTATATATCTACTAAACATTGGCCCGCTGCTATTGTTATTGTAAGCTGTGCATTAGCTTTTTGTCAGCAAGCTTAAAATGTTGATTTGGCTTTAAGCATTTCTGTGCCTACAGACTTACAGAGCTGCCTGCAAAAGCTTCAGACTGTGAAGTCAGAAATTACTGTTTGTTCTGCAGCATCGCATAGGGTCTCTACATTCTA
This sequence comes from Acanthochromis polyacanthus, assembly GCF_021347895.1. Taxonomy (NCBI): domain Eukaryota; kingdom Metazoa; phylum Chordata; class Actinopteri; family Pomacentridae; genus Acanthochromis; species Acanthochromis polyacanthus. The sequence continues at coordinate 35,197,361 of NC_067121.1, forward strand.
CACACTGTATTAATATACGTTCTGACTTTCAACACCATCTGGCCCAGACTGGACTCAATTAGATGTAATGCAAAGTATATTCTGTCCATCAATTAAACTGTGTGTTCTCAGATGTAAATATAAACAAATAAATCTGTCCATGTTGTCATGAGAAAAGCTGCAGGATCAAATTGTGTCTTTTTGGCAGCACCGTCCTCTGAGTAGTCGAGTCATGCCAACATAAGAAACATTTGTATTTAAAAAGAATGTAAAATAAGATTTAAGGGTAGAAAAGTTACGTTTTATTCAAAATAAATGTCTGGAATGTCGCCTCCCTCTTCCTCCAACTTTCCCTCTCCGTCTTTTTCCTCCCCTTGTCATATTTCACGCCCTCCTCTCCTTACAGTACGCGTCATGCTCAGCTCCTGTGCCAACATATCTATCAGGATGCTGTTACTTAAGAAGTCATCCATCTCTCGGAGCCAGCTCTGCCTGATGTTCAGCACGGCCAATACTTAACACTGCTTTTTAACCAACTAAGACATCATCATTACTTTGAGGGATAGGGTCTCTCTGAGTGGAGTTGTCCTCCTATTTCATCCCTCCTTCGCTCATTCTTTTGTCCTTTCGCTAACTCTCCCATCCCCTGTCCCTCACTCTGTCGTTCTCATCTCTTTTATCTCTCTAGAGAGGGTTCGATCACTTTATGTCCTGTCCTCTGCGGTGTCTTGTCCTGTGTAATGAGGGTCTTGTACCATTACGTTCCAACAGTGTCCTGTCCGGTCCAATCCTGTCTTGTACCATGTAATGTGTGCCCTTCATCATTAGCAAGCTATTGTCTTGTCATACAACATCTTGTACATCTATGCACTTATCAGAGAGGCACTTACTGGATGGTGACCGTTACACAGACTCCAGATTACACTGGAGTAGAGCACCCACAGCCAAGACTTTCATGAAGTTTGACAGAAACTTCAGGTCTGACAAAGATTATTCATTAAAACAAGCACAGTGTATTCATAATAAAATCAGGCCAATGTTGGATTTTTGAAGTGAATGTCGATACTGCATTGTGTAAAAATAAAAATAAAATCTTTCAGCAACTCGAAATCCTGCAACAAAAACATTACGTTATAAAAAATATATATTTAAAGCAAAAAATGTACTATTTTCAAGTCTAAACATACACATTTTCTTTCTTTAAATGTTGGAAAACATCTCTAAAACAGATTTTTTTCTGGTTAAAAACAGTGAACATGTGTAATGTCACAGTCAAACGTAGTAGAAGAAATGTTTGATGTGAACATTACTTACAGTTCTTGTTTTTGCTTTGTTTTTTACTGTAAACATTCAAATTAACCAACATTTGTCAGTAATTTTACTAGTTTTTATCTGTAACTATAAAAATATAAAGTCTGTCAGCTTTTACAGGAACTTCTAAGTTTTAGTTTCCTCTGCTAAAAAGTTGGACGTTACTTTGTCAGAGCAGTTTATTCATCAGCAGTATTCTGCAAAAAACAGGTCAGTTTTCATGAAACTTGCTGGAGAAGTGGAGCATGGATAAAGGAAGAAACTGTTAAATTTTGGTGCAGAATGTGAGCACTTTTTTGAAAGTCCTTCTCCAGTCATTGATCAATCCCCTAATTGCTGATACATGTGCAACATAAACACACATTTATAATCATTTTTTTCATACAATAACTTAGATAGAAGCTGTACTTTTGATGCTTTTTAGCAGGTGCAGATCTATGAATGTGCAAACTGATCCCCACCTTTGATTAAACACAATAAAACTTCTCAATCACAAGCTATGATGGATTAAGATGTGTCTTCAAACATAGGGAAAACACCGTATGGAAACATTAACACTGTGAAAAACTTCATTTTCATCAGAGGTCACTGACATTGCAAGATACGGCATTGTCCTTGGCAGAGTGGACTAGAGCATTTGAAATTAACTGATAAACGTAATGTGAGTGATAAAATGAATGGTACCGCATATGTGTTATATATTGTGTGTTTTGTAGTTAAACAGGACTGTATCTGAAACCAAAATGGTCAAAGGGTGTATTTTTTCCTTCTCTTCTCAGCTCTTTCTGTTCGTTTATCATCTCTATTAGCCAATTTGTTTTTGCTACATCTATCTGACCATTTCTCAAAGTCTTTCTTTTTTCTCCTCTTCTTTGCTTTTCTAGTTTGTAATTTTCCCTTCTCTCTTCCAGGTAAATTGTGTTTCTTACGCTCCTCTGTGGCCCGTTAATGCCTCCAGCTCTCATTGACTCTTCCTCTCGCCCCTTCTGATATATGCAGGTTGTAGATCTTCTCGTCTCACCTCCCACTTTGTCTCAGGGAAGCTGACAGACCACAGATGGCTGCTTTTGATCTCCCATAACGAGCATCTCCATGTCAAATTACAATGGAACAGACAGCAGAAGAAGGAGACACTGAAACACAAAACAAAAAAAAAGATAAAATAAATAAAGAAGCCGGCAGACATGGCTGGGGAGCGCGTGTCCCTGTGATCACAGCAAATGAGACCCTCATGTTTGATCACTTTATCAAGAGAGACATCACTGCTGCCTCCACAGATGAAGAAGAAAACGAAGAAATTTTAAAAAAGGCAAGCCATTGATGAAATAGTCGGCAATCCATTTCAGTGGCTCTGTTGTAATTATACCTTCAGACTTTGGAAAACAAGAAGTCAAATGGGAAAGAAAACAAGCTGTATTCTCAGACATTACACGCATCACATGCAAACAGTGCAGTCAAATGCAGACTCATTTGTGTAGGGAATGATTTGCATTGGAAATTTTGTGAGGCTCTGCGAGTAGAAATTGGGACCGAAACTGAATGTTGCAGATTAAGGTGTTTTAAAGTGATCGTAAATACTATTAAAAAAACAAATCATCACTAAATTTAGACTTATTCGTGGGCTGTCAACCAATGGCAATAAGTATTCTCCAGTTTCCGTCTGATGTTGTCAGGAAAATATCATTTTATAGGCAAGAAATTTATAACAGAAAGTCGCTGTTATGCAAAAACCGGCCACATGACAAAGACCAACAAAAGACCCAGGTGCATTATGGGAATCATGGGATCCAATATTGTATGAGCTTGACTTGTGTTGAGCAGAAAAAGTCAGAAATTGTGCTCTAAGTCTGCAAAAAAATTGCAAAGTTATTATGAAGAAGCACACTGAAATCTGCCGTCACAGTCCTAATATTTATACACGTCTTTATTCAACACCAGCAATAACAGGAAAGCCAGATCCTTCTTCACTTTTAGTTTAATTTGAAAAAAATGATACATATATATATACTAAGTTCATGCACTATCCTTCCTGTTTCCTCCCCCTCTCTCTCTCTCTCCAGCATGCCTCATCTTCTCCCTCAGTATCTCGCTGTGTGAATATACAGTGATGGTCCTGCCCACATCCCGGCTCAGGCCACTGTCACACTGTTAAGAAGCAGCCATTTGAAAACATGGTCAACATCTCTCTCTCTCGCTCTCTCTGTCAGGATGTTGGCAGCTCGTGGGAGGTGCTAATGGAAAAGCTCCTGCTCCTGTTCCCCTTGTTCACCACACTAATGTGAAAAGCACCATCCATGTTACAGCTGTGTGTTGCCATGACCAGGCTGCCCTGTCATAGTCCACTGGTCACCCAGCTAATGGGCCGACCACAGAGGAGAAAGGCCCACTACAACAGATGGAGGGGGAGAAAAGAGTGCGATCCAGTGCTGCAAGCAAGAAAGCACTCCGATCTCATTTACTAATTTGACAGTTGTTAAGAGAAATCACCTATTTGCATTTCTAGAAAAGCATGCCTTTTTCCACACTGTTTTCTGTTTTGGATTTAGGGTTCTTTCTTCATTTTTTTAATTAATTAAATTACTAGTAACAATTTTAACTAAGGAAAGAAAAATACACTCTTTTACTTCAAAAAAAAAGTAAAGTAATAGATGCAGACACAGATTTGTTTGGTAGTAATTTCATAGATTCCTCTAGAATCCATCCATCCATCCTCTATACACCGCTTTATCCTCACTAGGGTCGCGGGGGTGCTGGAGTCTATCCCAGCTGACTCGGGCGAAGGCAGGGACACCCTGGACAGGTCGCCAGTCTGTCGCAGGGCTACATATACAGACACACAATCACACTCACATTCACACCTACAGGCAATTTAGAGTAACATTAACCTCAGCATATGTTTGGACTGTGAGAAGAAGCCGGAGTGCCCGGAGAAAACCCACGCATGCACAGGGAGAACATGCAAACTCCATGCAGAAAGATCCCTGGCTCAGGCCGGGACTCAAACCAGGGATCTTCTTGCTGCAAGGCGAAAGTACTAACCACTATACCACTGTGCAGCCCCTCTAGAATCTACAATGGGAAATCCAACCTGATGAGTAATTACTAAGAACTTAGTGTCTACAATTTTACATACAACCCTAATAGTGGATTTTAAAACAGTTCAAATTTAATCCAAAAGTTTAAAGACCCCCTCTGGTGAAATTTGATTTTTTTTTAGTTCTTTTTTTAAACTTGTTACCTTGTTTTTTATGCGCTAGAAGACATATATTAAGCAACATATACAACCTAAGGATCTAATCCTGTCAACTTGCAGGGTGGAGGTTTCTGTGTCACTATTCTTCATTAGAATCACTTTATGTCTGAATTACTCTGTTACAAGTTGCGTTTGTGTCGTGTTGAGCAGTGGATGAACTGAATCAACAGTTTGCTGGTTAGCTCAACCAGAGGAGTGTGTGGAGACATATTTGGGGTATAATTACCATAGTCATATATCTGGACATCCTAAAGGAGGCAAAGGTGTAGAGTTAAGTCAAACCTATTTTAATAATAGGTTGTTGCTAGGGAAAACATCTAAAAATGCTGTTTTCATACTCAGAGATAGTTTTAAAGGGGTGATCTTTTAATCAATGGCTGAAGACAAACCTTTTCTTACGTAGATTTTGTGTTTTCTGTAGTTATACAAATTGTATCTTTAAAATATGACTCTCGATAAATCATTATGAGCCCTAACATACATATAAAACCCAGAAACTTGTTTTCTTTTACAACGTATGTAATTATTCTCTTCTTTGAATGTTGTTTGTTCTTTGCTTTCATTAATCACTATTTAAAAAGTGCAGTATAAGAGTATATATTAGTGGAAAACTCTATGTATTTAGACAGCAGAACAAACAGCAGGAGGATTCTTTATCATATGTTTGTGTGTGGACGAATGAGTGTGTTTGAGACTGTGTATAAGTGTGTTACTGTACAAGATGCTGCCAGAGTCTGACAGCACTTCTTGTTTCTTTTGCATATTTCTTAGTAACCATGAAACTGGGAAACCTCCATCTGCCATCACAAACACACATATACACAAAAAGAACTGCAGTCTAATCCTAAAACCAGACAAGTCTGTCCGTTCTTTCTCTTCTTGGTCTGCAGCTTCACACAACCCTCCTCAGAGTTTGTCATGTTGTGCACTACTACCAGAGTCTAGCAGTCACCGCTGCACTGCCTATGTGTGTGCATGTATAAGTTATCGTATGTGTCCTCACACTCATCATCACAACTTCTGGAGACAGTGGTCTCCCTTAACAACACTCCACTGCTCTCCTCTGCTGGACTCTGTGCTACTGAACAAACAAGTCTCAGTTTGTCAGACCTGAACCACACTGTAGTCTACTGTTGGACAGCAACAACACTGAACCAGCCAGTGACACACTGCACATGTAGACACAAGAGGTGGGAAGTCTGGGGAAAATAACAGCTGCAGAAGATATGAACTCCACTCTGATGGGTCCATAAGCTTAAAGGATAACTCTGTCCAAACTTGGATCTTATTTTATAGGTTTAGCCATTAGTTTTAATGGTTATGACAACAACTTAATCACCCAATTAACTTCTGAGATTTCAGATCTGCTGAGAATGCGGCAAAATCGACACAACTGGTAGTCTAATAAGGCTAGGATGATTTATAATTTCTACTTATATAAAAGTCATGAGTCATATATTAAAATCATATGTTTGTAAATTTTTCAGAATAAATTATTACCAACAAAGACATGCATTTTAGTAATTGCACAATGATAGTATGATTGTATACAGTCTTCTGTAACTTCTGCTAAATGGTTATCATCCATTCAGAATTCCAGGAAAAAGGGCTATCATGCTTGGAAGATGGGGATGATATTCCAAACACTGTGGGGTGGGAACGGATCAGCTTACACTGTGGAAAAGGACGCAACTTGTAGGACGCAAAGGGGATATATTCTGTATATTTTCCTCCTCTTTTTCCTTTGAGTGCAAGAAAAGACAACAAACATTTCAGTTATTGTCGACAGTGATGGTTTATAGTATACAGTTTTGCCTAACTATAACAAGGGATTTACACCCCTTGCTGATGGGTGAGGCCAAAAACTATTCAAAGTAGGTTTTTAGAGAAAAACGAAGCGTATATCATGTGTCATGGTAGTGCAGTGGCTACAACTGTTCCCTTACAGCAAGGAGGAGTTTGAACATACGGGTCTGATCAGCTGGGGACTTTCTGTGAAGAGTTTGCATGTTCTCCCTGTGCCTGCAGGAGCTTGCTCCAGCTTCTCAAGTTTCTCACAGTCCTAACATGTGCATGGTAGGTTCACGGTTGATTCTAAATTGGCCATAGGCTATCAGCATAAGACACACCTTATCAATGGGCAACCTTCTAAAGTGGACGGATGCTTTCAACTCATTTTGTCAGTACTGACAATTGTGAGAGTAAAAGGGCAATTTGACTTGTATTTTTTTTCTAGAACCACTGAGGGTATTATGCAACTGTTTTCCTCTGTTGTTCAGCACTCCCCCATGAGGCGTAAGTTGGTCTTCAGGTGTAACACTGATGAAGCAGCTTCAGAAACTGTTTTGTGAAGTCATATCTGGGAGTTATATGGGTCCTGACTTCACAAAAAGCCCACAAAATTAATTTTCAGTGGAAGAAAGAGAGTTCAGAGGACAATATCAGAGCTATGGGATCCTACCAGTTGCTGAGGAGGCCAAGTTGCATTTACTTATGACACTGCAGAGTTTATTTATGTCTGTTGACCTTTACTGCTCGCCTGCCCACCTCGCTCGTCATCGTCAGTTTTTTCTTTATTGTGCTCCATCTGAAGCAGAAATGCCCTCATAATAATCGTACAAACATGATTAGGTCATGGTGTTGGCTCTTTTTTGGCCTTAAAAGTCGAGAACTTCAATGGCAGGCAATCAGATTTAAGCCGACAGATTTATGTGTTGAGTGGTTTTTAAAAGGTTTGCATTAGGCTGCCGTAACACAAACCACAGACAGACAGGCAGGCAGAATATCAGGTGTAAAAGCTCTTTCTGTCTATCATACACACTCCATTGTTGTCAGTTTCACTCCCCCCCCCCCCCCCCCCCCCCCCCGCCACCACTCTCCTCTAACTGGCTCTACTCTCTCATTCTCTGTCACACTCCTCTGTCTCTCTGACAATTGCGTTATTTGGCCTTATCGAGGAATATGAAACGGCGTGGCGCGACATCTCCTCTCCGAGCCCAACAGATATGCCAATTCATTTCGCAGCCGGCGATTTGACAAGCTAGACTGCTCCTCTTGAAAGACATCATTCAAGCGCACCGCCGCCGCCACCGAAACCCCTCTCCCTTCCCCTCTCTCTCTCTCTCTCTCCCCCTCCACCTCCCTCCTTTATTCAGCTTTCTCCATTCCATCTCCCTCTCTCCTTGTTGCAATCTGCAGAGCTTCGCCTCATGAGATTGAAAAGGGGCTCTCTGCCCGCACCAAAAAGCCTGAAAAGAACAGGGGAGGAGAAGAAAAAAAAACACAGCCCCTCCTCTATGTCCCTCCCTCTATCACACTCCTTCATAAGCGAGAGGGAGAAAAAAAGAGGTGAAGTATTGAAAATATAAAATGATGGGGTGGTGGAGGGAGGCAAGCAGGTGATAACATTGTGGATATTAGGGGTGGAATTGAGGAAGACGAGGAAAGAGAGTTAGAGCAGGGTGGAGGAGAGACAGAAAATAAATAAGAAGAAGAAGAAGAAGAAGAGAAAGAAGAGGAGAGGAGATTGGTGCGGGTGTTTGAGGGGATGACACAGCCACTAATACAAGTGTTTAAATATTTGATGCAGGGAGGGATAAAGCGGGATCGTCTCGCCACGGAATTGAGTGTCAAGACGAGAATCTATTACAGAGAATCTTTGTGTGTGTGTGTGTGTGTGTGTGTGTGTGTGTGTGTGTGTGTGTGTGTGTGTGTGTGTGTGTGTGTGTGTGTGTGTGTGTGTGTGTGTGTGTGTGTGTGTGAATACAAGCAGATTTGACAGTGTGGCGGAGCAGAGCAAAGCCTTGTGTGTGTTGTCGCCGCAATCTCCTCACCGCCAATTCACCACTTCACCCCCCCCCCCCCCCCCCCCCTCCGATCCCCGTTTCCTCCAGCAGCGCCGCCGCCGCCGCCCCACCTTCTCTTCCCTTAAATGTTTTTCTGCCGTGCTTCAGTAGACGCTGATTATCACGTCTTTTGGAATGGAGGTTTTTGGGCAAGGAGCGAGACGTAAAGTGGGTGAGGGAGAGAGTCGGAGATAGAGAGACTGGGGGTGCAATGGAGGGAGAATAAGAAACAGTTCTTTGAGAGTGAGGAAATACTATGGGGAGCCTGTGTGTGTGTGAGAGGATGAGAGAGTGTGAGTGCACCTGGACGTGTAAAGTGTCCTTGAACACTTTGGCTGTGTCTGAAACCACTCCCTATCAGACACCCAGTGCATTAGAGTGGTCCAAAGATGTGCAGAATGGAACAAAAAAAAAAGAAGTGCAAGATATGTACACTACTTTTTGCTACCATGGTGCAATGTGCTGTTTTGGTATCACTTTATTTTCCATTTTTGCGGCTTTAAATGGATTTCCTGAGTGTCATTTCTTACAAACTGCAATTAAAACAAGAATTTTTGAAGACCATAATCTTAAGTAGTTTAATTAGTTTAGCTCGCTGCTGATTTTTTTTCATCATGTACTATTTATTGGAAACTTTGTACTTCACATGTGCTGAATTCACTTTTTTAGTTCAGCTGATCTGCTGTACCTTTGTAAACACTTGGTTAGGCTAGTTTGGCATTTGTTTAAGTTAACTGACACGGTTTCTTTTTCCATCTGTGAATGCCAAATTATATTGTTCCCCTTCAACAAATGTTTGACAATTTTCTGAGATTTTAATAACCTGCAAAATGAGGAAGTAAGAAAATAAAGAATACATTTCATTGATGCTGTACTGAAGTGATAACAAATCTGATTTTCATTCAACCACTCACCAAAGGTTAAATTATTGTGTCCAGTAAATAAAAACAGTCTTTGACAATGAAAAAGGCAGGTAAATTTAATAAAAAATGAACCACTATGTCACCTTTACAATATGTGAATTGATGCAGCAATAAAGAAAATCTTTTGGATGTTTAATATAAACCATAAACCACAATATCAATGCAATTAGAAAGTAACATTCACCACAACGCAATAAGTCAGTACTAATTTTTGATTATTTGTGATGATCTATTTTAAAAATAAAAAGCAAGGAGAAAAAGACGAAATTTAACCAGTTGAGAATTTAGCCTGTTTATTAAGGTACACAGATAATCATCATAAATTCACACCTATTATTATTAACAACTGAGATTAATGCTCAGCTGGTTTGGCCTGGTATCACTAGACTAAAGTTCAAATCCATCAGGCCTCAGAACAGGCCAACAGGAATGCATCACTGAGGTGCAGGTGATGATGAAGACAGGGTCATGGGTGTCTTTAGACCATGAATCCCACATCACAAGGGCAACTACCAGTCCCTGCTAAGATATGACAAAGCTGTTCATGCAACTTCATGGCAGTTTGCATCTGATACATTGCAAGTAAAACTATTCTTTCAAACAGTTTACTGAATGCTATCTGTTGCTGGTGCATATCGATACTGATTCATCACAAAGTGACCGCAGCAGTAATGGCAGCCATGGAAACAACAAGAGCAGCAGCCAAAACGACTGAAACACCACAAATCACATCAGGCACAGCAACATCAACACCTTTAATAATTACAGCCACAAAAGCAGAACACAGCAGAATAATTAGGGGAAAAATATATGCAATGACAACTCCAAAAACAGAGCTTGGTCAGATAGAAAAGACAATCCGTAAACAACACAAAGCATCAACAGCAATATTAGCAACAACTGCTGTGAAATCTGGAATGATAGAATGCTGTGGGTGAGTGCTGCTCTGCTGTGGTGTTTGGATTTTATTAAATTCAATTAAGAAACAACATACACACTTTTTGTCCACACATCAACTCGATCTCTCCCTCTCACTATTCCATGATTGAGGGCTTGTGGCCTGGTCACCAGTGGAACCAGGCCACAGTCCACCCTCACCTGTGTGGTGTAGACTTGTGTGTGCATGTGTATGTGCGTGTATGTGCGTGTGTGTTCCTGAGCCGTCTAGACAGCACCGAGTGCCACTTTAACCTGTGTGTAATGAGGGCAAGGTGGAACATTGTTAGGGAATAAAGCTTGTTACTTTTAGTCCAAGCACACTTGCAAACACACACAAGCGTGCTCGCACACACAGTACAGACACACACACTTCATCCAAACAAGCCTCGGCTAACACTGGGTCAGGGTTGACCAACACCATTGACTCCAATTTAATCTCGGCCTGTAGCTCAAACACGGGCCTGCTTGTTTTCTTCTCTCCTCCTCTGTGTTTCGTAACAGCAGAAACTAATCGCTGTACAGACAAGTTTGAGCACGAGACTTGAGAGGAAACAAACGTGGCTTTCAAAACTTCATTCAAGACTCACTAGAGAAGAAGATGTACTGATTTTAATGATTAAAGATGAAGGAGAAAGGAGCTTTACTAACAACTGTAACACAGCAGAACATTCACATAATGACAGACTGTGAGTTAGACATTAGACACAAATCTCTCTTTCTATATATGTACACGCATATGTCAAAGCATTATATAGGTTCAGTTTCCCATGTAATAGCGTTCCGATGTCCACTGTAGTGGACACATGATAAAAATCAAAATGTATTTTTCCAAAAAATGTTTTTAGTATTCTAATTACCTTACAAAGTTTGGGGAATTTAAAAAAAATGTGATTGGACAATATTTTTTTTCCTGGTAGTAAGGAGGATACTATTAAATGGGTACATATGTCATATTTTAGCTTTTATTTTTATAAATATTTTCATGTACTGTGACCAGGGATGTTTCAGCAACTTTGAGACAAAATACAGTTTTTAAAAATTCCAAATTTTGGACTTACTATATATACAAAGGCAGTTATTTGTGATTTTATTAAAAAAAAAAAACAGCAATATTTTTACATTCAGTATTTTTAAATCTGACACTTTTTTTTAGACAAAATAAAAAATAAATGGCTCACTATTTCCCACCCAAAGTGGATCTGAGGAACTGTGGAGAAGACATTTAGGCCTTTATGATGCTTTCAAAATATTATTATTATTATACAACTCATGATTAGTTAAATACAAAGAGTAAATCATTTCAATTAGTTTCTTTTTAGTTTGAACGTTCTGACGGTGTAGGAATGCACTGTCTTTTAAATGAAATATCTTTCTGAAGTATCTCTAAGCCGGAATGTCTTTCACCTCTGTAAATACCTACAGTTTGAACATCTGAGAGAGCTGACAAAGAAATGCAATATTAATAATTATAAAATATCTCTCCCTCTCAGTTGCAATTCATAAGATTTATAATTGTTTATCTGCTGACAGCCAAACCAGCCAATGATGAAGCTCCTCAGTGACACATTTGAAATTAGGGAAGGTCCTCATTGATGTATCGATTTATAATTGGCTGGTTGAGAGAGATGAGCTCCTCCTGAGAGAGAGACTTCCCCTGCAACTGGGGAAGCAAATAAAAACAAAATAAAAAAGAGTGTCTGCTCACCCTGCAGCTCTGTCACACACACACACACACACTCTCACACACGCACACTCGACTGCAACATGAAGCTTCAAGTCTGTAGTGCAGAATAACAAAAGAATGAAGAAGGTAACTTCCACTTTGATCAATCCTTGGACTCATGCTGTATGTTAAAACTGAGGGAAATAAAGGCAAATATCAAAGATTGTTACACACTTGTGAGTGGGTTTTTTTAAGATTAGTCATCTGAGAATTGCCCCAAATACTCAGAAAATGCAAGGAAGGCTAATTCTCAGCATTTTGCGCTCCGTGTAATTGTTAAATATATAGAAAGCGAATCTGCATGAGCTATTATTTTATCTTCAGCACATTTTATGCATTGTTGCTGCTGTTTAAAGTGATATTTAACACTATACATTGCTAAATATTTATTAAAATCCAACGTGAAACACGAACAAAAAGCCCCGTTTTTTTAACCGGATGAAGGGGTAACACACACACACACACACACACACCTGCTTACACACTTAACCTGACTCAATAATGCAGCTTGTGAGTGTTGTGTGCAATGTGTGTGTAGCATCCAGATCAGACACCTTGTGACATTCCCCCAGCCCCCTACATACACTCACACACTCCAACACACACTTACATATGCACACACGCCACCCATCACCTCCCCCCTTTCTCTCCCTCACACACACACACACACACTCCTCCCCCTCACCCTCCCACTAGACAGTGATTCTATGTTCCATGTCGCCACCCTGTCTTGTCACATTTCCTTCTTGTCTGCCACGCTGTCTCTCCCTCTCTCCCCCTTCTTCCTCTTTTGTACTCCCTCTGTCTTCCCATTTTCCCTCTCCCCTCTCCCATCCCTCCATCCAATCAATAACTGCTGGCACTTCCTTCCACAGCTCAGGAAAAAAACAATTAAAAGCCATCGATCCCGGGCGCACACACTCACGCGTGGACGCGCCCGAACACACAAAGACGCGGCGCACACTGCCACGCAAATAACACACACGCAAACACGCGCCCGGCCATGAATATGCAAGTGGCTCTCCTTGACCTTCAAAGACAGGGGAAAGCCAGGTGACTTCATTCTTCATGGGACTGCCACTGGATACGTCTGTCGCCTCTCCTCACACACACAAACTTACACACACACACTTATTGACATACGTTTGAGACATACACGCAAACTTAAGTGCATGTGCATACATGCATATCTTAACGTATACAGACACACACACAGTTTAATGCAGTCTGAGTTATTTAGATTTGAAAACTACACAGAGAATTCCATTCGGTGAATTGATTGTAAGAGTCTGTGAGCTGCTTTCCATCACAGGCGGCTTCATTAACCATGCAGGTGTAGTAAACAATGATAATCATAGAGAGATGGTTTTAATGTTGTGGCCATTTATAGAACTTTCTTCACAGCCGTGGCACAAAAGAGAACAAAGCTGACAGATAACCAGAACATCCATGCAGCTTTTCTCAACCACTGCTAAGTAAACACAGGCCGTGTCACAGATGCAAACTGTTTTATATCATTAAAAAAATTAAAGACATTGGGGAACTTTACAAACTTCACTTTTAAGGATTTGTTTGGATTTGCAACCAAGCTGTTTCTTGCATTTCTAATGTATTTACAGCAGAGTATCAAGACAGAATAGCCCACCATCTTATCATATTATGAAGTTGTTATTATGTACATTTTATATGAATTGTTTGTGCTGTTATGTTACTGATCACTAAACTAATAAAGGTCCAATATGCGCTCTCTTTTCAGCTCTGTTTTGATCTCTCTAGGGGGAACAGCTAAGTCTGACTACAGTTTAATGCTTCCTCAAATTTTAAAGTTTCGCACCATGGCTACATAATGAACGCAGACTATTTGTGTAGCAGCTGATCAATGCCAATCATGGTGCCAAATCCTTTCATGTTCTGTTAATCTTGGCACAGGCCAAATACAAAAACATTCACAAGTGGATCGCCTGGTAGTCTGGTGTGGTATCTACTCTCAGATGTGTGTCTCTTTGAATAAAAGCATCTACTAACTGAAATTATGAACTGTAAGTGCCATGAAGGCAGACTGTTTAGACAGGAATGTTTACAGAGATTATATCAAGTTGGATAAACAGCGATGTAGCAACTTTTTGAGTCACCTTTTACATTTTGATAATTGAAAAAGGAAAGGGGAGTGAGACACTGAAAAAAAATCATTTCTGCCATCTTTGGGTTCAATTCAGATATACTAGGAGGAAGGGAGGAAGGAAGGAAGGAAGGATACAAAACAGAAAGAAAGAAAGAAAGAAAGAAAGAAAGAAAGAAAGAAAGAAAGAAAGAAAGAAAGAAAGAAAGAAAGAAAGAAAGAAAGAAAGAAGAGATTGCTATTGAAGGAAGGAAGGAAGGAAGGAAGGAAGGAAGGAAGGCATCTGGCTGAGGGTAAGCAGAGAGGGTGATAGAGAGGGACAGCAGTCACACTCTGGCTGTTGCTCAATGAGGGAGTGGCCTGTAACGCCACCTCTAATCTGTGTCCAATCAGCCCTGACACACACACACACACACACTAACATCTCACACACACACACACACACACTAACATCACACCACATCTGCAGAGCTGCCAGAGTTTCAGCAACATGAAAAATAGTCACATCTCTTCACAGCTGATTGACACGGGGGTTAGAAATGAAAATTCCTTTTGTTGCCGTGATGTTTTGTCATTTTGTGTGTATATGCATGTGTGTGTGTGTGTGTGTGTGTGTGTGTGTTTGTGTGTGAGACGGCGGCTGACCTGTAGGCCAGGTGTTCCTCAGGGTCTGCTGGTTCTCTTTTGGTGTGGAGAGTTTGATAAATGAAGAAAGAGAAAGAGGTTGCAGAGAAAAACAAGGAGAGCAGAGAGAGCTTGATGGATGATTGCAGAGTGATGGATTGACTGCAATCCTCCCACATCTGAAGCTTCTGCTGCAGTCGTGTTGGCCGCTGAATTTGTCAGTGGACACGGTTCTGTCACATACAGAGAACCCTGGTACCTGTGACTGTACGTATTAACAATGAAAAGTTCAGAATTCAGGCCAAGTAGCGTCCAGGTTGAGAACAATAAAAGTGACACAATGATACAATCAAAGTATCAAAGTTATATATTTAGAAGTGTTTCCATGAAAACAATTAATTTTTGTGTTAAAATATCTGGGATGCAATTTGGAACCGTTGCTCCCTTTTGAATGTGTGGATCTACGAACTTCCGGTAAGTAATTTAGCTCTAAATGTTCAGACCGAAAACAGATTCTAAGGAAGAATACTAACACAGAAAGCTCCACTCAGTAGGTTGACAGGATCAGTTTCCTCAGGTTTGTTACATATGAAACCCTGAAAGTCTAAATCCATGTTTTTGTCATTAATAAACTGCAGTTTCAAGGTGGAAATGCTGAGCCATTGCATTGATTGTGTTGACTTCCAGTATGTTAAAAAAAATAAACAACTCTATGGACATGTTGACACTGTAAACAAATAATCTGGTTTTCGCCAAAGGGGCCTTGAAGCCACTAGACCTGCTGTAGTAAATCTGAGTGGAAACTAAATCAGTGGCACACATGACTTTGAAACACCAACAGCTACATAATGTTAAGACGTCCTTGAACAAGGATTCCACTGCTTTCTAGGGATTAAGCATGACATCAGAGAACAATCTGTGTGTCCCTTGTGATAAGCTGGAACTAGTTTGCCACTTAAGAGGTCCCTTCAAATGAAGTACTGGGGTCTTAACACTGTTACACTATAAAATGAACGACACACAACAACAACAACGACTACGACGACAACCCCAGACTAAACTATTGTAATATAAACAAAGCAAAAAGTGACTGAAAATGCCAGAAAGCAGCAATAAAAAGTATTTTTTTGATCCAAACCATGATCTCTTGTGCTTTTGGTTCCTAGGTGTATTGAGGTAGTTTTGCAGCACAAAATAAAAACAAACAGTGACTGAAAATAGCAATAGAAAACACTGACTTCTCAAAGTAAATGGTGACTGAAAACACCAAAAAAAAAAACACTCCACTGTGTAAAAGTCCTGTGTTTCATTAATAGAAAAGAGTAGGCAGAAATAACGTAAACATTGGATAATTTTGCATAGGGAGAACATTTAAATTTGTGATTATGATATTGGCTGGACTTAGTTTGGCAGCTTGAGGTCATGACTGAATGGAGTGCTTCCTGACAACTTAAATGCAAGTGTCATGGGATTTTTGAATCATTTCCATCCTGCTATTACCGGAGACAAGTTTTCTTAAAAAGTACAAGCAGGCGTGTGACAAACAGGGCGGCTCCAAACGGCTTTACAAAAAATAATGAATCCAAGTTCAAAGATAAGACACTAAATCCTTAATGCAAACTGAAATTCTTTCCTTTCATTCCTTTATGAATTTATTAAACGCCTTGTTTCCGAGAAGCATTTCAAAATCAATGCATACATCAAAACATTTAAAAAAAACCTCAATATCCATGCCGAACGGATCAAAGCGTTCCATTAATAACATTTATTTGACGATTACTGTCATAATCTCCGGCTCAGATCCGGGCCTGGAAGATCAATTGACATCTGATCTGATTGGTTAATCGCCGCTGCTGATTTCCTTCGCAGCCTATGAGATCATGCCTCCGTTCTGTCAATCATACGTGCTAATGTGTGCGCCCGGTCAATTGATTCCCAGTCATCTGAACATAATCCCTCTGCAATTAACCAATTAGGCATTTAACCAATTTAGCAAACATCTAACTGTCGAGCCGGCTCCGAGTGTGTGGTTGTTTACTGCTGTTTGTGTTCTTCACTGAAGGCCAGCACTGAGGAATGTGTGTGTGTGTGTGTATACTGATGTTATCATGCATGAGTTGAGATATTAGTAACAGGTGGCTAACTGGATCCCTGGGGCTCTGTGCACTCCACATGGAGATCTGTGTTAATTGAGAGACACATAATTAGTTTACAACTTTGTGAGAGTGTGTGTTGAGTATGTTGGTATGTTTAATTGCTGTACTGTTAATTAAGCTGGTTAATGCTGCAAGTGAACGGCTTTACTATGGAGTCCTGCCTCTTCGTTAGCATGCGTGCTTTTGTCCATATGTATCATAGCTGTCTGTCTCTTTCTGTTTGGTGTGTGTGTGTGTTTGCTTTAGTGCATCACTGTCTGGCCCTGTGTATGTGCTGACAGCCATAAACCAGCAGACAAGCATGTCTCTTTCAGCAGAGTCAATTTTACAGCTCTGAGTCGCAGCTCCGAACTGACAAATCAATAAAATCAGAGGGAGTTAAATAATTTAGAGCTGGCTCTAATTAGTCTTCTAGTCCTGCAGTATGGATTCCTCTACAATATTGATGACAGAGTGCCTGTTTATGGAACAGATTGGAGAACTGAGCTCTCTCCTTCGCTGCCTTATCAGAGACGGCACAATATGAATCAGCATCCCAAAGCAGCAGCATGAATTCAAAATGGATTTTAAATGCTGGGCGGATAACGCAGGAGGGAACACTTAAGTGACAGTGGATTACATTACATGATAGCATTTCATTCAGTTTGTCTTTTTTTGCGCATTTTGTTTCAGAAAGATTCACCGTTCAGCTGTTCATGCACCTACAGTGAAAATGGGCCTCAGTGGAATGACATGTTGAAATATTACATCTGTAAGAATGATGATTCAAACCGTTTATACCATAAAAAAACTAAATTTCAACATTGCCTAAGTTAAAAGGAACATTCTCCCTTTAGGATAAAACATTAAAATAAAAATAAATTAATATCATCCTTAGATGCAGCTGTCAGGAAACTCCAGAAACTCAGTGAAAACTACTTTCTGAAGGTGGAGCGACTGAACAATTTTTAAGTTTTACCATATTTTTAAGAAAAAAACCATTCAGGATCCATTGTTTATCTATAAAAAAAATTCGTAAAATTACAAAATAACAAATTTTACATTTGAAATTGCACATACAGTGTATATTAAACGTATTTTATTTTGAAAATACATCATATATATGCTGATATGATTAAATATATTTTGATTAATTACCAGTCAAAACCAATTCCTTTACATATTGTTCCTTAAACTGATACATCGAGGCTGGTAGTCTGAACTTAGATGGAGATATTCGTAGCTACAGACATGAAAATCCAATCATTCCAAAGTACACCCTCCAAACACCAAACCCTTACAGTGTCCAAAGTCTTGACAGTCAACTCCACACATTTTGGTCAGTCAGGACGGCAGTTTCTGAACCACAGCAGACATGCTTGTAGACACTACAGTAAAAATGCAGCCATTTAGGTTAAGTACCCATTTAGGTCAATACAACAGCCGAGCTGTATTGCAACCGAGGGCAGCTCATTCAGGACCTCTGTTAAACTGACGACTTTCTTCAAGTCTCCAGGTGCATGAAAAGGAACCTCTCTGAGTAATAAGGACTCTTGTCAAAAACTATGTGGGTTATGGAAGCTGATATTACATATTTTATATCTTTTTTTTATTTGTTTGCAATAATGTTATTCATAAATACACAGTCATGGGAAACATATTATTAGACCACCCTTGTTTTCTTCAATTTCTTGTTCATTTTAATGCCTGGTACCACTAAAGGTACATTGTTTGGACAAATATAATGACGACAACAAAAATAGCTCATTAGAGTTTCATTTAAGAGCTGATATCTAGACATTTTCCATGGTTTTCTTGATAATAACTAAAAGCATTTATGTTCTTACATCAATAGCTATGGCATTGGACTACAAAAACAGCTTTTAGGATTCCATGTTTTCTTTTCTGTCTGTTTTAGTCTCATGATACACACAGGAGTTAGCGCTCGATTGCATAACCGTTGTTTGTGATGACTGCAGTCATGCGTCTTGGCATGCTCTCCACCAGCTTCTGACATTGTTCTTTTGTCACAGCTGTCCATTCCTGTTGCACAAATTCAAACAAATTTGCTTTGTTTTAGGCTTGTGGTTCTCTATTTTGCGTTAGGTTTTCAATAGGATTTAGAACTACTGATTGAACTGAATTCTTTCCATGACTGTATGTGCTCTACTCTGGATTTGGTTTCTATTTACTGCGGTGACTCTCTGGCATATTTGAATGAGAAATACAACTGAATAATGACGTATTATCAATGATGATGAACAATTAGTTTTGTCACCAAACACACCAATATTCAAATTTTGTTCATAAATGAGAACTGTGTTTTACTGTCAGAATCTGACTTTTCCTGCAGCACATTGTTCTGGACTAATATTCACCCCTTCTTTATATCTTGCTTGTGTTTCTGTGCGTGTGCACGTACATGCACACATGTAGCAGCAGTCTGTGTATTGTTAGTGTCTGTATATTGCATGTTCGCTTGTGACTCTTTGTGTGTGTGGGGTGGTTGTTATCAGTCACAGGGGGGAAGAGGGGGTGTGGACTATCGATCATCTCTTTTAATTACCCCGAGCATAGCGAGAGGCCTAAATTAACTCCTCTCCTCTCCTCTGGCTGCTGAAAAAGCCATGCATATTTCACGACCGGGAGACCAATCGTATGTCACTCAGCCCTTCTCCTCTCCTCTGACAAGACAAGACTTATCACTGTTATTTATCTCTCCCTCCCTCCCTCCCTCCCTCCCCCCCCCCCCCCCCCATCTCTGCAGCAAGCATGTTGTCTGTGTGCAAAACAAAAGAGTGAATAATAAATACCCACACAGTGTGTGTGAGCTTGTAGTGAAGCGTGTTCAGGAAAAAAAAAAACAAAAATGTGAATCTCAAGTGCCCCCATCGCTAGTTTGCTTGTGTTTGTGTGTATGCATGTGCAGCCATGTGTCATGTGTGTGTCCTTGCTGCTATACGAGAAGCAGTAAAAACCCATAGAGATGCATTAGAGGTGTTTTACCATGCTGCTGTCATTGTGGCTTGTCTGCTGGCGGTGACACTGATCGCTGTTTTCCTTCAAGGGACTATTCTGTGAGGGTCTACTCGGTTTCCCTCTCCCTTTTTCTTTGCGCCTGGGCTGCACTTTGCCTTACACAATAAAATTCTACCCCGCGTGTTAATTTTCTAATGCAGATCTATGCATCATTTTGTTCTTGTCTTTCTCCGTACTTTTGCATGTGAACATCCTGACATCCTAATAAGCTTTAAGAACAGGGAAGGACATGTAGAGTCACACACATTGATGCGATTTAAACAACATGTTTAACTTGTTAAAGTATAGCTCAAATGACACAGACATATGTATGCTTTAGCCTTCATATCTATTAAACTTGAAGTAATAAAACGGATTTTTGCTCCAATCTGGAGCCTAAATAAGACACAGCAACGGGGCAAGGTGTAGCTTGCTGTAGTAGGCTGGTAGACATAATATGCAGACAACTTAGATTGTAGATATTCTGGAAGTCAAAGAAGCAGATTAATTATCTGTCATCTTCACCACAGAGTAGTGTTTTTGATCCCTGACATTAACACCTGTGATGAACAAAAGCCTAACAATAGTTGGACGTGGATTTTGAGCATCAATTTGTAGAACAATATGCCGAATTTAGAGCAGGTTGTGTTTTGATTGTGTGATTGGATAGCATTTAACCAATCAGATTGGCATAATGTACTCATTTTATTGAAGGTTCTGGCAGTAATGTACATGAATAGAAACATAGATCCGGTGAACTTCTGAGAGAAGAAAAATGGCAGAAAGATGCTCATCAGACTATGACTGTACGTCACTGATGGCTGAGACACAATTTTTATGCTCCACAGATGAGTTTTGTTTTTTGTTTTTCTCTGTTCTTTTGGCATTCGTATGTTGGATGGTGAACTTTTTCAACCAATTTAATAACACAGTCTGGGTTCAAACCTTCAACAGGTAAATTCTGTTTACAGACTTACCCACCTCGCCCCACCCTCACCATCACTCTTCTTGAGTTGATTGCCAGGCTATAAGAGGATTTTTGTTTTCTCACCTCCTTCACACTCCTTTTCTACCATTTTATTTTTACCTCTCTCATCTCCTGCTGTCCTCACATTATATTCTTTCTCTCCCAGCCTGTGTGCATGAGTGTGTGTGTGTGTGTGTGTGTGTGTGTGTGTGTGTGTGTGTGTGTGTGTGTGTGTGTGTGTGTGTGTGTGAGAATGCAAATAAGGCAGATTTGTGTTATACTGGTGAGCTGACATGGTAAACAAGCCTTGCCTATCTGTCTGTCTGTCTGTTTTCCAGCAATGAGTCAGTCAGTGAGCTACACAATCAGTCAACCTGCGAGTCAGTGAATTATCCCACAGCTACTAATGGTCCTTGCTCAATCTCTCCCTCTCATTCTCACTACACACTCACACACACACACACACACACACACACACAGAGCAGTCACCCTCTGTGTAATTTAAATGACTGTCAGGTCAGTGGCGAGAGCAGCACCTTGCCACGTTAAAAATGCCAGGCGGCTGCCATCGTCACCGCCAACAAGCTGCCCAAACTGTCACACACTCACACACACGTGGACACGCACACACACACACACCCGAAGCTGTCAGCCACCGGTCACAATGCATTTAGTTAGTGACAGAATTCTAATTAGTGGTCTGGCTGGTGTCACCTGACTCGGAAAGAGAGAGAGAGAGAGGGAGGGAGAAAGAACGAAGATTTGTATGGTGGAAAAGATGTGTTGTGGGAGATTGGGGAAATGTGGATGAGGGAGTTGGAAGAGACATAAAGGGGAAGAAATAGGGGGAAAGACGGAAGTGGTGGGTGGAGGCAGAAGTGTGCAATGACAGATGAAGTGATGGAGAAGGAGGACGCAGACGGAAAAAGGGAGATATCTGTAGGAAAGAGAGCAAATGAAAGTCGAATGAACACATCAAGGTTGTTTTCGGTCCTCGTCACATTTACATAAAATGCACCAAATTACCTCCCACGAGTGACTAACGCAATCCCAGTAGCTCCTGAATGCCCACATGCCTAATTGCCATGTGGATGAGAGTGCTAGAGTTTAACCCCGCAGAGCCCCTGACGTGACTGCACCCTCCACCGTGACATGCCATCACCGGCAAACAAGAGGAGGCCGAGGGGGGGGGGGGGGGGGATTATGAGGAGAGGAAACACAAAAATAAATGGGATATGTGAGTACTGTTTAGTTTACAACATCTCAATTGCCTCCGTGTTATTGTGCTGACACTGAGAATACACAGAACTAAATCTGAATATTCAATATTTGAATGTCGAGCATGTTTTCTATTGTTCATTTGTTTTTGAGAACATTTGTCTCATACTTTAAGTAAAGCCTGGGTGGTAAGTCAATCCAGCCCAACCCATACTCAAGTTGTGAATACGACACATTCTGGTGTGTTAAGCTTCCACTTTGAAATAAGATTACTATTGATGAATAAATTGTTAGCAAAAGTGATCCTTTTCTTAGATAAATGTGGTTTTAATGTCGGTTATTTCCCTATCTTGGTCATCGCTGTCATGTCAATGGTAAATGTTGAAGAAAACGTAAACGCTGCCAAGTTTACGCCAGAGAACGTGCTATCAGCTCCTAAATCAGAGATACTGAATGCGTCATGTTTTCTCTTGTACACAATTTCTAGAACTACTAATTGTCAGAGTACGTCTGACTCTGATATGATAACGGACTACCTGCATGAGTCACATCCGCCTCTTTTTCGTGCTAGTCCAAACACAAAAGATGTGACGTTTGCGTTATAATGCATCCGAGTTTGAGGGCTTGTGTTGATGCAACTGACTGCAGACACACAATGTCATGTATCCCTCTAGGCTGAGATGTATTCTGACTACCTTAACTGTCCTGAACTTGAAAACATGTAGCTTAAATGTTGTAATGGCTTAGACCGTGATTAATTGGAATAAGCCTGAAAATCTTCTGTCTTCTGAAACACTACCATATTAATCTAAATGCATCTATTAGTGGATAGCCATGGTAGATTTAGACAGTCACTGGCATCTGACCACAGCTCTGGTTTGGCTCCATCATGTTTCTGGTGTCATTATAAAAGTTTCAAAAGTGAGTAAGTGAAGTTAACACTGTAGAGATTAAAGCTGCTCCGGTAAAAACAGCCCAGATACATAGAAAGATATCGCAAAATGAGGAGAGTGTGAGCTTAAGGGGAGATGCTTTGTTCATATCAGCATGGTAGAAATTGAGATGTAACTACACCCAGTGGGCATTATAAGGATATACATCAATCAGCCGCAACATGATGACCACTGACAGGTGAAGTGAATAACACTGGTCATATTGGTACTATGTGGTGTTCTGCTGGAGAACCTTGGATTTTGACGTCCATGTTGATGAGACTCAGACACCCAAATGAACGTTATCCCAGAACAAGCACACTCCTTCATGCAAATACAAAAATGTACCCCACTACATCACAAAAACATGAAAAATCAGGAACATCTTGAGGAACACAACAATCACCCGTGATGTTGATTTGACCACCAAACTTGCAAGATCCCATTCTGGTCAAGCATCAACAGGATGCAGAGGAACAAGTTTGATTCAGAGAGCTCCACTGCACAACCCAAAGTACCCAAAGGATCTACTGCCAACATCCTGGTGTCAGACCCCATAGGACAACCCTGAGAGGTCCTATTGTCCATGCTCAATTATTCAGAGGATTTTTGACATCATAAGGGGGGCAAACACAATATTAGACAGGTGGTCATAATGTTTTGCCTAATTGGTGTATATCGAACTTATTCACCATTCTTAAGGGCAGCTGTGGCTCAGGTCTTAGAATGCATTGTCCACTAATCATAAAGTAGCAGGTTTACGTGTCCTTGGGCAAGACACTGACAAAGAGTTGCTCTCAGTGAGAAACACATTGTGAAACAATCTAGCTACCTCGTACTGCAGGAGTGTAGGCCATTTACCTATCCTGTGACCAACTCTATTCCCCTCTCTCAGAAGATTTGGATCATCATCCTATTTATCTTGTGAAGCCAGAACATATTTGTTGCACTTCCGCCTTTCCCGTTTAACTTCTAGTCGCCTCCTGTATTTGCACAACTGTCCTACTTTGCACGATGAGAAACTGAAAGAGTGCTGATGCTTAACTGAGCAGCACATTTATGCAGTTTAATGTATCACTAGGTCAGTGCATTATGTTTTTCTTCTATATTATATGCAGTGTGGAGTTTGTACTGAATGGAAAGAGTGAAGTGCTGCCAGAGCTGGTTGTGTTCAAACATCAGTAACCAGCTCTACAGTAGCTCAGAATAGGACTTCAGTGTCTTGCCCTCTCTCTTTCCCCTCGACTCCTGATCTACCCTCTGCTGACCTGTGTTGATCTCTGCATCTCTTTCCCTCCACTCCAGCTCCAGTTCAGCACCACTCAGCTGCCACTCTACCTCTTCATGTCCTCATGTGTTGCAGCTCTCCTGCCTGCTTTATAGTGACTTTCCTTCCGCTGAAACTGCTGTGTTGTTGAACTCAAAATCAGCAGATTTGTCTTAAATTACACTTGTTGCCCGCCAAAATGTTCTCACCATAACTGCAGATGTGAACTGGTGATTGTCTTCATCAGGCTACATCACAAAGACAGGAAACTCTACTGTACTTTGTACCTGTTTTTCTGTATTCAAAAGTTGTATTGAGAACAGATTAAAGCAGGTGATGAGAAAAAAAAAAATCAGTCAGTTTAAAAAGCCAGAGCCTTTGGGACAGAAGAGGCTTTTAATCCCCTTGAAGAGTTCATCCAGGCCCTATTACCGAGCCTCCAGAGTAGGGTTGTGGGGTTAGCTGTGACCCTGCTGGACTGTAGGGGTGGAAGTCTAGGAGAGAGAAGGGGGCTCTGGGACGCAGTGAGCCCAGGACTGAGAGCTCTTCATGGGGTCAGGCAGCCAAGAGGTTCCCCTCCATCCTGCTCTACACTCTGGTACTATTAACTGGCAGTGTGAAGAGGCACTTTATTTCTCTGCTCTGCATTTGTCTCTCTCTGTCTGAAGCCTGCCTGGACGCCTGCATGCTAGTCTAGTCTGTCGCTGGATGGTTGCTGAGAGCGGTCCTTGGGACTCATCATATCCAGGATAAAGAGCTCTTGAAGGGACAAGCAGGTAGTGGAGTGCTCCCCTCAGTCTTAATCAACTTCCACACCTTCTACATCTTCAGAGGTTCTCAGTTGCCCTTTATATCAAGGACCGAAATGCAGATCCATATTTGGCTGACTGATAATATGTAATCCTACGGCATGATGTGGTAAAAGTTTAGGAAAGACGACAGTGCAAAAGCTAAGGTTTCAACTTAACGTACATGTAATCAGACATGCAGTGGTGTTGCAGACATTATAAAAGCCAGCACCACCATCACATTCACATCTGAAACACCACAATCTGATGTGGAGTTAAGATGCATTTCTCAGGTACTGGTGGAGGGGAAAATGCTTCTACTGACATTAAATTTTCGGCCCTAAACTGTAGGCCACAACAACTAGCTAACACTGACCATTTCTATACAGATAACTTTACAGCTTCTGTGTTTCACATTTGAATTATCTCAAATATCTCATAATATAATCAGGATCTTTTCTTTGCATTGACTCATACGCTTTATTGATTTTTGTCTCAAATTTAACAAATATAATTTATATATGCATCTTGTAGGAGTATCTTACACCATGAAGAACATTTTAGATCTATTTTAATTGTACACTCTGTCACCCTTTCATCATTTAAAACAGTATTGACTGATGAAACAGCACATTATGGATTATGAGTGTATTAAACCAAACGGACAGAGATTTTCATTTCTTCCATACTTTGTCTGCATAACCAAAGGGCATGGGCCAACGATTTATGCTAATCCATTAACATTTCCATCAAGGCCTTGTCAATATCGTGATTAAGGAAAAGTTGCCACTTGCCATCATGAGCCTCAACGTCCTCAGACTGAAGAAAACGCACATGCAGCTTTTTGGGTCGGTACGAGTGGCTGGGTTCAGAATCAGCTCCGGCCTACAGGACTTGTAGAAGAGGTAGGAACATGAAGGAACGCTACAACAAAGTCAGTCAAATAAAATATATAATCATCTAATTAACAACTGTAAACAATGTCAGTAATTACTAAAAGGGTGGTACGAAAATGCAAAGCTAAAAAGAAAGAAGCATACTTACCTCCTTCCCCACTTCATAATCCGCCCTTCTGCTCTGACACAAGCACAAGACAATCATCTTATCTCCTTTTAGCTTTAAGATATCAGAAACTTCCCCATCCCTTTCCCGTCTTCCCTTCATCCTCCCCCTTCCTCCTCAATCTACCCGCCAATCAGCTGCTCACCTCTTTTGTCTTCCACGTCGATGGACTTGCCCTCACATACATTTATCCGGTGTGGATGTGTACTCATGAGACAGGCCGGCTGCCATAACATCTCCAGCGAAGAGCAAGGGGTCAGCAGAGTTAGACCAGCACCTACACACAGAGACACAGTGTTAAAATGATCTGCAGCGACTCACAATGCTGTCATTGTGTTTCAAAGGCAGTTAGAAGGAGGAGCAGGGGGAGGATGAGGAAGAGATGAAGAGGAAAATAGCACAAGGGACAAGACCTAAGGAGAAAGAGAGGCAGACAGAGCAACAAACTGTTGTGTTATTTGGCTGTTGGAAAAATAACCTCTTGCTTTAAATAACAGCCTGGTGTTTGTTGTCTGATTTTTTAGAATTCTAAGAAGTAAGCAAAAAGTTGCATGTAAGCAAGTATAGCCTCTTCAGATAGGAGATGGGAGGATGATGGGTGAAGGAGTTCAACGTCCTCTAAACGCTGTCCTCCTTTCTTGGTTTCTAACATTCATTCACTTCATTCAATACAAAGAGGAATGCTAAGCCATGCTAGTGAGGTAAGGTCATCCAGTTAATTGTTTAAAGTCCCAGAAAATTAGTTCTGATACACAATGTGTTTCTGTTTTCTATCCGCTACCCAGTTCTCTCTCCTCTTTACCCTCACCCCAACTGGTCCAGGCAGATAGCTGCCCTCCCTGAGCCTGGTTCTGCTGGAGGATTTTATTTCCTTTCCACTGTTGCAAAGTGCTTGCTCAAAGGGAGTTCACAGGAAACTTGAGATTTGTTGGGTTTATCTGTATAAATGCTGTGAAGTCTTCAACTATGTAAAGTGCCTTGAGATTACAAATGTTAAAAACTGGCTTTACATAGATAAAACTGATTTCTCTTGACTTGAAGTCTCAACAAATCTTGGATGAAGTTGGTACAGACAATATTGTCAGCCTTTGGATGAACTGAATTAACAGTTTATCCAAAGGAGGGATGAAATGTTAACACGTTTATAAAGTTAAGGAATTTATAGATTCCTCAACTTTTAGTGCACTGTAGCATCTTCAGTTTAAAATTTGATTTTATCAATACTTTTATTTATGACCAGATTCCTGCAAAACTAATGACATTCCTATCAGGGTTCATTGGGCTTTTCATTCCTTGTGCGAACCAACACAAAGAACAAAAGTGCATGCTAACTAAGGCTACAACTACTAGCTATTGTATTTTGAGAATAAATATCAAAAATTGAAACAAAAAATCATTCTTATTTGGCTATCACCTAAATCTAAATTTGGTAACCACTGCTTTAGAAACTTTCTAACATGTTCACCAGCTGCAGTTAGCAAAAAGATTTGATCATTTATCCTACCTTGCCAGATAATTGTATGTGAGTGAAGTATGATGCATTTTTTTTGCATGGCTCTTGTCAAATACGGCTTTACACCGACACAAAAAATAGCCCATCTGGGTATGTAGCACATGAAAAGTTAGCTCAAAAAAATGTTCTTAGATGTAGCATGCCAAAAATTGTTTTTTAAAAATTATATCTTCAGAAAGTAATCAACACAAAGTGAAAGGAACGAAGAGACAGGGGTCATATGTCAGAAAAGAACCCAACAGAAGAAGTCATTGTTACTTTGTGGCCTTCGTGGCCTCCATTTCCACTCTGCAGTGACACAGCAGTGTGATGTAATTAGAAATGTGTGTGTGTGTGTGTGTGTGTGTGTGTGTGTGTGTGTGTGTGTGTGTGTGTGTGTGTGTGTGTGTGTGTGTGTGTGTGTGTGTGTGTGTGTGCGCGTGTGTGTGTGTTAGAGGTGTAATTAGAGTCATGTCAGTGAGTAAATGTGCTGTGACCCAGACCTCTGTCAGGACACAACATACTGACAGCAACACACACACAAACCCACACACACACACGAACACATACATAACCTCTGTGCTGTATTTGACCTGTTCAGTTTGTCCTAACATCCATGTCAAGTGGATGGATGGTGTACGTGTGTGGATGTGCATACTGTACATGATGTGTGGCACATAGGGGTAAGAGGCAGAATGACAGCGACTCCTGCTATTACATTGTGTAATTCCCCTTTAAATTATCCA
Organism: Acanthochromis polyacanthus; assembly: GCF_021347895.1. Lineage (NCBI taxonomy): Eukaryota > Metazoa > Chordata > Actinopteri > Pomacentridae > Acanthochromis > Acanthochromis polyacanthus. The sequence continues at coordinate 35,225,702 of NC_067121.1, forward strand.
CTTTCTATGTCTGCATTCTTCACAACCCCTCTTCCTCTTTTATCCCTATGTCTCACCTCTCCTTACTCTTTCTTTTCCCTACCTTGTAGTTCGTTTTTCATCCCCTCCTTCTATCTTAATTCGTCCTTCGACAACTGTTCCCTTCACCATTCCTGTATGAGTTTTTCCCTGTTATCATTTTCTATTTCCTCAGTTCCTTCCCTCCCAAGGCTTATACCAGTCATAGGGATTCAGAGAAAACACTCAGGTAGGGAAAGCAAATGTCAGAGCAAATAGTTACTCCCTGAGGAAGGAGAGGAGATTTTATTTCATCTCACTGTTCCATTTTATTTTTTATAATTTCACTACAGTCTGCCACCTCACACACTGATATAGCTCAAAAACATTCCTCATGTCTTCTTATTAATGCAGTAGTTTTGAGTTCTTTTGTTCAGACATAAAATGAATAGACAGATGTTGATTACCTTCGCCAAAACTGTCTGTTCATTTTGTGTCTGAACAAAAGAACTCAAAACTACTGAACAATGATATAGTGTGCATTGTATACCAAAGGACGGAATTCAGAAAAAAACAAGCTACACTTATTTGTTTTCTTTCAAATGTTCATTTCCGTGCTGAGTCACAAATCTTCACTTTTTCTTTTGCCCAAATGTTGTTTTTGTCATACAAATGTAAAACCCCTTCTCACTGCACTCATAAAATCAAAAACTGCTGTGGCCAGCAACATTGAGTCTGAAAAGTCTGCTCTGAGAGATGAAGGGCTCCACCTTGACTGCCCAGAAAAACAAGTGTTGGTCATAAGATGTGAGTTTTAGAAAGAAAAAACTGACAAAAAATATCTATTGTAATAACGAGACATACCGTTATATCAATTGATATCGAATCCATCCTGTAAAATATAACTAAACAATCTTGACAGAGGGAAAGTGCAGGCCATGAGGAGTGATTCTGATTCCATCCATTTCACTTTTCATGCTGTCAAATTTGTTGTCTCTTTATGACCTTTTCTCTCCTCACTTAATAGCCGCCAATTGGTTCTCAGAAATATTACTAAAGTGTCCCAAAGGTTTCACGCTACTGAATAGCACTGGGCATGATGACATCTGTGGTCTTTGTAATGTAAGCACTGGCATGGACAATATTTGCACAAAAAAAGCAAAAAGCTTTCTTGGTCTGTTTAAAAACTTCTTCAAAGTGGTGTAAATCTGTAAATGCTATTGTTGGCTTGTTGGTTCTGTAAGAAAAATATCTTGGCAGTCTGCTATGACATTTTATACAAATTTCCAGAGAGTTCGAATCGTAATAACTTTGGTGATCACTCCAATTTAATTTTTTCTACCTCCACCGTGGGTTAACATGGGTTTGGTTTTGAGCATAACAGCTTCACACTAATGAACGGACAGCCACAGAATGAATTATCTGGACTGTTCAGACAAACAGGAGTCCACACCTTCATTTAACCCTCCTGCTGTCCTCATTTACAGGCACCAAAAAATGTTGTTTCCTTGTCTGAAAAAAATCCAAAACATCAGCGAAAAATATTCCCCAGATTTCTGAAAATTTGCAAAACTTTTAGGGAGAAAATTCCAATAATTCCTCAAAAATGTCCCTTAAAAGTTTCATTTAAAACAAAAAATCCCCCAAATGTGGTAAGAATATTCTTGTAAATGTTTTCAAAAATGAGAAAATCAACCAAAATCCAGTGCAATTCACTGGATTTTGGTTGATGTTTTTTGTGAATGTTCTTAAGAAAAATTTTCAGCATTTCTTGTTTTCCACCAAAACATTTTCAAAGATTTCCCAAAATGTTGAAAATGCGAACATCAGAAGTTTCACTGTGAAAAAAAAAAAAAAATATATATATATATATATATATATATGTTTCCCACATTTTCAAACTTTAAATTGGGTCAATTTTGACCCGCAGGACAACACGAGGGTTAAACAGACAAATATCCGTACATAGGCACAGGTGACAGTACAGAATGTTCCTGCAAATAACGCAGAGTCATCTGGCAAAAAAGTTGAACCACACTCAACTTTTCGTTCAAAGCAACCTCATCCAGCAAGCTGATTTATTGGTCGTGTCGATACCATGGTTAATAGCACAGTTAATGAACAGCGCTAAAACTTCGAGTTAAGATAATATTGGAACATTTGATTTAATATCTCTCTATCTCTGTGTCTCTGATTGCTCCCAGGAGGGTCTGTACTTGCTGAAACAGTTGTTCTTGCCCATGAGGCAGCATCTTTAATGGTGCATGGACAAGCAACAGCTATCACAACATTATGATCCATAACTACAGACGGTGAGAAAAAGAAACGGTGGGTGAGAGAGACAAAGAAAGAGCGAGGTGGAGGGGACACATAACGGCAGCAGACCTCAGTGAATTACACTTGCGTCTTTCCATTTTCCCCGGCTCTATTCATCTGGGGGTGATCTAGGACAGCATGCATCCTATGAATTATAGAAACGAGTGCATAATAAAACGATAAATATATTTCTCAAGGAGAGCCACTAAGGCATTATCTGAGACATTAGCATAGGCCGTGTCCGCTCTCTGTGTAACGCAGGGATTAACTAACAGCATGCATGTGTTTGTGTACTGTATGGTGGGTGTGCAGTGAGGTGAGGAGTGTGTGCGTGATTGTAATGATGAGCATTTACATACAGTTCTGTGTACATTTGTCAGTTTGTGCCCGTCTGTGGAATTACACGTGTTTGTTGTTTTTATGCATGCATGCTGCGCTTGTATGTTAAAAGTTTTAATACATTAACATCTGCATGGTTGCAGGCACATGGTTGCATGCTACTGTCTAGTGTCAGTGTGTTCTTGTATTAACACAAACACAGGAAAGTCTCCACTCTATAAATAAATAAGCCCCCTTCACAGAAACCCAGTGCCATTTAAATGCATGCTGATATGGAATTAAGTCTGCTTGTCCCCTCAACATGAAGAGGGCACATATTTATGCCTTGTAACAATGCAAATAACATATTTAAAGCTGGTTAACAATATAAACCACTGGGATCATCTTATGAGTTTTTCCCCTTCAAGTCCAGTAAATAAAATCACCTAATTAGCATACAGCATGTAGTGTATATGGAATGAATAACATCTAAGTACCGCGTGGTGTCATCATTTACAGCAACCCTTGCAATGGCTGCCAAATACCTTCATTATGTTGCATTATTATTTGTGCATATGGATGATAACTGAAGATACATTCATACGCAGGCGATGCTCGTGTGCGTAATCTCAGTAAAGTACCGCTTCACCCTTAAATAATTCCACAGCTTAGTGAAAGAGAGGCAGTAATGAATTGAACTGTTTCTTTAGGTCTCTGTAGGAAATATGTCACTTAGTTGTAGCATTAATTTCCATGCAGTACATGCACCGATGAGCCACAACATTAGAATCACTGAGTAATATTGTGAATACAGTGGTCCCTCACCATATAGCGCTCTCACTGTGTCAGGGATTTTTTAATGGCATTTGGTATCGCAGATTTTTCGCTATATCGGTATTTTTATATATTTATTATTGTGGCCGGCTGCATTGAAGAATGGCGCTGGAGAAAGGATATCTGCTGTTAATGCGCTGTACAACTGGTAGATGCTTTTATTTTGACATACGTGGAGAGCAACACTATACAAAATGTGGCAGGAAGTCATCAAACACATTTCACAAACTATCTAGGCTGACTAAACCACAAATACACAATAAAACACAAACACTAGTAACACTGTAACACTAACAGAAACCACAATAATGACATTTAAACCCACAACAGCCAGAACTCCCATGGTGCATTGCAGCACAACAGTTCAGTCATAGCGACCTGCTTTGCCATCGCTACATTATTTTGATTATTTTGCAGTAAAATAAGAATTTTTAATTCTTAAGAATATTTAATTGAAATAAAATGCGTAGCGTACAACACCGATTGGCTCAGAGATCGTAGAATCGGTCTCTTTTGTCTGTTTTTTGTGGCTGATTTGTTTATATTTTTTATGATTTATACATTTCTGTCAAACTGCCAAACTTCCTGCAGACATTGAACTTGAACTACTGACTTAGCATCGGTTAGATTTTTTAGATAGTCACCACTCTGACTTACCAGATGTAGTCTGCAGGTATAACCCTGCCATTGGCCGCACATTTTACATTTCTGCTTTGATAATGTGTGCCAACTACCTTGTCGAAATAACTCAAATTATTACCAAGCCCTGCATGAATTTATTGTGCTAATGTGTGTAATTCTTAACTAATCTGCCACAAAATTCTGCATTATGAAATGGTAGTGTAGCGTCTCCTACAACAAGTTCACACTCTAAGCGGTTTAAATAAGTTGCAAAAATGTAAGGAAAGAAAAAGTGTCTTACATGCCAACTTTTTTTTGATCAACAAGCTTTTTCCATCTTAAAGCAGCGATGTGGATGCCTATATTCACCAGTCCCTAATGGTATTTTTCACTATATACATACAGCCTTTCCCGTGAGGTGCTAATTAAAGAAGTCCCATCTTTTCTGTCGCATCGTCAATCTGAGCTCTTCTAAACAGTAGGAAAGAATGGAAGTCTCTCCATCGTTTCCTTCCTCCTTCTCCTCCTCTTTCTTGTCTATTTGCAAGACTGCCTTATTAGCTCTGCAGCTTCTCATCCTCAGTAGATGAAGCCCCAGTCATTTTTCTGTTTGTCCGTACATGCCTGTGTGTGTACAGTACTAGCCACTTTGCCACCCCATCAACTGAACATCTCTCCCTAGTCTGTGTCTAATGAGCGATGAGCGCAGCACAGCTACTAATGACATCTTTGTGTGTGCATGTGTGTGAGTGTTACTGTATATACTGAGTGTGAGTGTGTGTGTGTGTGTGTGTTTTAAGCGACCAAGACGCTAGTTAGCAGTGTGGGTGTGTCCCGTAGTAGCAGGTTTTGATTCGATGCGTCCCCGATGCAAGGCACGAGAGGTCGCAGGGTCAGGCCAATTACTTCCTTGTTGAGAGATGTCTGCTCTTTGATTCGTCGATTCCAAAGGTTGCTGGGGCTCTGAGGGTTCTGTACGGGGTGTAGGGGGGCTGCTGAGCGGCGATTAAGGAGGTGTTAATTGGAGCATGTTGTTTGCACCGGCCAGGGATGTGTGTGTAGTGCGTCTACAGTAAGTGATTGCATCTGTGCTAATTTAGCATGCATAATAATACAGTTACATGCTGGTAGGTTCATGTGCAGCATCTGTAGAGAGTAACGTTTCTGGACAGCGGGGTGTACATGTCTGCTTGACTTGTGGCGCTGCGTTCAATTCGTGTGACACAAATCTTTTAGTGCTGAAGTCAGAAGAACACTTTTTTTCGTTCTCCACAAGATACAAAAGAAATGTCCCATGAAAGTCGGGCAACAAAACAGTTGTTTCAGCCAAGCTGGGGTGTGTCTACAGTTGGGGTCATCCACTATCACTATTTCTACATCTGTTCACATCAGTTCGTACCAGTCACTGTTGGCTACATGGTATACTTTATGTCCGACTGCACATTTTAACCTCTGCTTCTAGTAATGCTATCATTACTGGCTATATGTGTACTTGCTCTAGTTATTGTGTTCTGTACATGTACAGTATGTGTACTGTTCCTCAGTGTGACTGTCATCAGGAACGGACAATTTAGCATGAAATGAGCTTTGGTCCACACACATCAGTTGTTGTGTGCATGTGTGTGTGTGTGTGTGTGTGTGTGTGTGTGTGTGTGTGTGTGTGTGTGTGTGTGTGTGTGTGTGTGTGTGTGTGTGTGTGTGTGTGTGTGTGTGTGTGTGTGTCGTCAACACAGCACAATTTGCTGTGTGTGATGAGGTATTGAACTGGACAGCTCCTCACTGGGCTCGTTTCACTTGTCATAAAACATACTCCCTTTATTGGCCTGACCATCCACACACACACACACACACACCAAGCACTTAGTGGCATGCACCCCCCTTTAATCCACTTCTAACAGAACAATCTCTTGGGTTTTGACTTGTACTATTCAGTGTGTGTGAGTGTGTGTGTGAGAAGGAGAGAGAGAGAGCTGGCCGGAATCAATGCCATGTTGTTGTCAGGAAAGTGTGTATTTAAACTACAGGGTAGTCCAGGGAGCAAGAAGATGGAGAGGGGATTGGAGGATGTGGAGAAGGAGAGGAGGGATGAGATGTTTAATGCGTTTGCTGCACTTGCTGTTAAGTAATGATTCCCATATCCACCAAACCCCTAGAGGGGAAACTTGTTCATGTTCACAAATCACAACTGAATTGCAAGAAAGAAAAACACATTGGCAATTCATTTTCCTGCGCCTACACATATGTATTTATCCCTGCTACAGCCTGCATAAGGTGATTTCATTCGAATGTAGAAAGTGAACTGAATGCTCAGATCGCAGTGACCCTTCAAAAGGTCACCTTTGAGAAGATGAACCTGTCGTTAAAATATAAGGAGAATAATGTTGAAGTCACTGCTATTTACTTTTGTCTGTCTCAAACTGCTAGGATTGCAGTTCTGCATTACTTTGATATAGCTATGCTTTCACTAGGTACAAGTAAAAATTAGTGTGCACGTGTGAAATAGTGTTTGGCTGCATTAGTGAGTTTGAAAAAAATGCAGAAAATTTCAATTAATATCAAAAATGAGCAGAAAAAAAACATTCAGATAACATTAGAAATTGCAGATCTTTACTTGGGACTGTCATTTTTACCACATAAAATGAGAAACTTTGCAGGCAGCAGGTCACATTAATGTAAAAAATTTGCCTGCCGTCCCTGTAGGAGCATTTCAGAACTGCAAGAACTGTAACGTTTCTGTAGTTCCAACTCAAATTGTGACACAACTTGTCTCTGGTGTAAGGGGTTGCATTCTCAGAGTTAATATAATAATAAGTCACAATAATCTAATAATACTAGCAAATAAGGAAAGTTTGTGAACCTGGAGATGTAGCACGTAGATCTTGTAGCTCATGAAAGAGACAAAGTAGGCTACACACATTCAGCATTTACAGAAATCTAGGTATTGACTCGAACTCTACATTGGCAGGTACTGAATTTGCGTGATTGGGACCAAAAATGACTCATGAGATGCAGCTTAAACAGAGCAGGAAAGTAAAAACAAAAGAAGAAGAAGAAAAGCAATAAAGAAGAAATGGGTTTGGTCAACTGATGGATTGAAGAATTAAGAGACACATTTACTGGAGAAGAAATGAGAGACACAAAGACAATTGTTGAAGGTGGTATGAATAACCTCAGGCCATGATGAACACACTGACTGCACACCCTGATACATGGAAACAGGAAGGGACTGATGGATGGACCGCGAGTGCTTTACAAAATGAGAGATAAAAGAAGGAAAAACAAAGCAAAAGAAAGCATCATTATCTGACACGAGTCACCGGATGTCTTTCTGCTCACTGTGGCCGCCTCAGGGAACCAGATGTTACACAGACAAGGGATTTCTAATAATCACCTACAACAAATATACTGTGCTGCTACATCTCCACTGCACTACAATTAGAAAAATGTGACATAGGTCTCACACGGAGACTAAATTCATAATATTTTTTGTGTACTTGTTCTTACAGTATCTTTCAACCAGTTGATAATCTCACCGCTAAGTCCATTAAGTCACCATAGAACAGACGAGGCTTAAGACCAACATCAAACCTTTGTGAAGGAGGTTGGTGTGTAACAAAGCAGCTCGTTAGGTCCAAATTTTCATTTCAATTCAGTTCATTTAAGCTAAGTTTAAACAGTAAGTCAATTGCAGAATTGTGAGTTATGTTAATTGGTATCATTTGTTCTTTTCATTTTCCAACTGAGAACTGAAAGGTGAAAAACGGTTATTTTGTCATTTATTCATGAATCCAAAGATGGAAAAAAAATGGACAAAAGTTTCTTCTTTGTTTACTTTGTCATGCTCAGGTCAAAAATATAATGAGACAAACTGCAATTGACCAAACTAGATTTGATTTCAATTTCAATTCAATTTCCACTGTCCATTTTCAGTTGCACTGAACTGCAAAACATATGCAACATACAAAGAAGTCTGTAACTTGATAGCTACGCAAATCAGACAGATTAAACATCAAGTTTGGTTGTTGGCTAATTTTTTTCTTTCATTGAGCATAAAATGTAAAGTACAATTATTCAATTCAGTTCACAACATAAGTCGTCCGAAATCACTTCTTTATACTGAATTATACAGACAACAAATCCAACTTTTCTTTGGATTCATTTTGAGCACGAATTTGCTAACAGTAGGAAGGGAAAAATGAGGCATTATTTGTTTTTGTGTTAGTTTCACACATAAATACCAACAACAAATAATTTCTTTCATGTTCAACTTCTGGATTCTAAATTAAATATGAAACTAATTAATGATGCATTATGGATTTTAAAAAAATGAAAAGGATCTTTTTTCTTTAATTCCCTGTTTGTAACACTTTTGACTAAAAACCTTTGGATATGTTTAAAATCTATATACCAAACACAACAAAGTGCATTACTGTATGCTTTAACATTGGAACCTTATAGTTCCCAAACTGTGAGGATGAGAAAGAAAACATTTCCATCTTTTTTTCCTGTTTGTATTTGTGTGTTTGTGTGTGTGTGTGTGTGTGTGTGGGGGGGGGGGGGACTGGCTCTGACAGATGAAACACTGCTGCATGCACAACATGTGATCAGCAGCAGGCAATGCGACGCCTGCACAGACACACAAGCACACATGCAGACAGGTATGCATGCATATAGGCCCAGGCTTTTGCAAATACAAATATCGACAAAGACACGTCCACACACCTGCACATGTCAACACAGGAAAATAAAAAAAAAATCCTGTACAGATACTGTATCCACGTTTGTCCACCTGCCAACACAAAAAGTCACCTATATGTAGACAAAGAATCTCCTACAAACACACTCACACAAATCCAAGACTTTCTCCTCCAAGGTAGGTCTACCCCTCACCGCTAACACAGGACCATTCATCCGTCCTTTCTCCCTCCCTCAGCACCTACCGCTTTATTTATTTATTCACTGGCTCACGGCCGGTTTGTTTTTTAAGCAAGACAAATTGAAAGGAATAAAAGTCCGGGCTTGTACAGGCTGCTGCTCCTATTGCCTTTGTGTCAAAAGGCTGCACGCTGGGTTATGAATCATGGAGGTGTGTATGTGAGTGTGTGAGGGCAGGTAGTTAGTTCCATATGTTATCTAAACCTCACAGCTGGCTGCTTTTTCACAGGGGTTGGTTAATCTCTAACTGATACACAACAAGGTAAGCAAAGGATCACTGTAGCCATACCTATACACTGCCTCAGTTCAAGAGCTTCAGTTTAAAGCTCCATTCACAATGATCCAACTTAGAGCAGTAGAACAACATTTGTTTTTCTAAAGTGTAAGAAGAATCATGAATTCAGTAGCAACGTAGAAAGCGACATTCACAGTTTGTATAAATTCGTAAGGTGGAGGCTGCAGCAAATGGATGAATTTCCGTACCATAAAAATTGCTTAAAGGCATTAGAGGAGATTTAATTTCCTACGACTTTGAACGTAGCATGCGCATGCACACATACAACCTCTCCCTCACCCCCCTCTAACCTCCCCCCTCTTAACATTTACGAAGAAACGCCCCCCCTCCAGAAGCTTGTGTAGGACTCCTGAAGTTGTCTTTTACGGCTGGGTCCCCCTGGATCTTTATCTGCCATTATGTAAAAAAAGATGAGCAAAACAAGTCGTCAGCTAACTACGAAGCTATACCAAAGCAACATATACAGAAAACACGTAAGTCCAAGGCGTACGTAATCTACGTAACTAGGCCTGAGCCGGAAGATTTTTGATTGACAGGAAAGGGAGCAAACCAAACGCCTCGGTCCAAGCACATTGATTGGCTGATGTTTTTCAGGTCCTGCCATGTCCACAGTTATTTTTTTTAGAAACCATACATACAAGTCCACTACAGGTCAGTATTATTCATTTTATGTGAATCAGACAAATTAAACAAAAAAAACATCCTCCATAATGCCTTTAAGTTTCACACTAAAGACGAGTTCCAGCATTTTTCACGTGTTTAATGATGCCGTTTGTTTTTCAATCTAAACTGTTGTCTCACCGCAGGAAAATCTGAAGCCTTTTGACTGAATTTGGAATTTCTGTGTATAGCTGTGCTTGCGTATAATTGTGAAGTGAATTTGAAGCTAACTTTGAAAAATAGCAAGCTGCTAATTTGGCTCAATTCCAAGAACTTGCATATCTTTAACAGGCATAACGCATGTATGTAATAAACAAAACCAGGCTGCATTTCAAATTGTATTCTTTTATGTATAAACCTATCTTATGTGTGATCTGTCTTCATCCTACAGATACATATTGATAGAAGTTACCAACAAGGGCAACACAGTCTTCCTATTAAGGCCTCATAAACTTTATCCAGCCTCAGCTATGTCATCAGAAATCCTCCACAAATGTTGTTGTAAACAGTCCAGTTATCTGTGTTTATCTCCAAACAAACACACAAATGCGCACACACACACACACACACACTTAGACATACAGTACAGCATGAGAAACCAGGATCTTTATATCTCTGTCAGCACAACCTGAAATAAGCTATTTTCTTCAAGAGGTCAGCTGGGAAAAACAAAAACCAACAGTGAGCGGCTGTGAGTGTGCGTGCGGCTGCTGAGAGCGCTGTTAGATGCGCTGTCACACACGGCTTTCATATCTTAGTGTGTATCTGCGTGACTGACGAACTGGAAACAGAATCAGAGTTTGTGTGTGTGTGTTAGTGTGTGTTAGTGTGTGTCGGTGTGTTTAGGTGAGTGAGTGACAGAGTGGAAACAGAATCAGAGGCCTGGCTGTGAAAGACAAGCTGAGTGGAAGCATCTGGAACAAAGAGAAGGATCCATCAATCACAGCTGCAAACGCCACCGCTCGCTCTCTCTAACATACACGTTCCTATACTGCACACAAAACACACAAAAACATATAGCACAGACTGAGCTCCACCAGGTAATGAGGTCAAATATCATTCTAGACGTTCGGTTCAATTTTTACATTTTATTCACAAATATCTAGTTGAACTAAAACCGTTGGCAATTTCGTGATGGTTTTAATAGTTCTCGACGTGAAACCAAAGTGCGGCTTTGCATTGCTGTCACACATTCTGCGATAACAGCTTGGTATTTTATTAATGTATATTCTGTGCAGGTGTACTTGAACGTGGCACAGCATATGGTAAAACTGAATAGACCAGTGCACCTGTTTCATACATGCAATTTCTTGCCTTCCAAAGTAAATTTTAAAGATAAACTCCACCAGTTCAGTCAGGGACACTTGAGAAACAAAGTGAGCATTCAAAACAAATGATGACATACTTAGACTAAACATAAATGACTCAGCTGTTTGACGGAGCATAAAGCTTTACCCATAAGCACCCAGACCCATTTTTCCTTAAAGGACTTAATGAGTTAAGTTCAGACATAAAGCTTTAATAGGAAGAGACTGGGGCACTCAAAATGCTTGCTATACTGGTGTCACCATGGATTCTTATGGGATAAAATGCCACATTAAAAGGTGGATGGGGTGGTGTAGGGAGCTACTGCAGCCCTATTTATACATGATATCATGTGTACTGTTTAGCTTATTATGTCTAATGAAGATCTTTACACGTGTAAAAAACAATACAGCAAAAAAAGAAAATTAAATGTATATGATGGGGATTCTAAATTGTCCGTAGGTGTGAATGTAAGTGTGCTTGTTTGTCTCTATATGTTGCCCAGTGATAGACTGGAGACCTGTCCAGGGTGTCCCCTACCTTCACCTTAAGTCAGCTGGGATAGACTTCAGCCCCCCATGACCCTAATGAGGATTAGGCAGTGTATAGATAACAGATGGATGGATATATAAATAATAAAAATGATATCAGTCAGGTCAAGTTTCTTTGTGGCTTAAAGGATTTTTTGCCCCATGAAGTTTTCTTCAGCGTGGACAAAAAAAAAAACCTACTACTTGGTATAGCTTAAATCAAATTTTTTGGAAAATGACTTTAATAAGACTGTTGTTTGGTACCAGGAGTACAAAATGCTATATGTGTAACTTCTGATTGCACACGAGGATGGATATGTTGTTCTATAAGTTGCATTTTGGCTGCTGCTGTGGGAAATCTAATTCATCTGCTCAATCAGCTGAACTATCAAGGCACTTGGAAGATTCATTGTTTTTTGAAGTTATTTTTCCATACCTTCATAAACTGTCTATGCAAAGTCACTGGAGTACTCTTAAGGGTCTATAAAGCACATTGGAGAAAGATATTTAGATTTTCTTGTTGATTACAATGCACAATGTACAACAAAGAAATCAATGAATAGATGTGATAGTGTTTTATATAACACATTTAAAATAATATTCATTTTGCAATATTTTAAAAATCCCTGACAATTCGTACTGCAGGAAAGATAATCATATCTAGCAGAGAGGGAAAAAATAGATGACAGAGATAAAACAGAAACAGAAAAAGGACATTTAAGCAGCACCTCCACAAAAGGAGCATTTAAGTGAACCTTGAAGTATCAGCATCACAAACCCTCAGAGTAATCCATCATCGTTTGCGGGTGAGAGTGTTGTCTACATCTTGACCAGACCAGTGTATTGTTCTGCCAGGATGATGTCCTTCGCTGCATGTGGTCTGAGTCATGATTTGAGGAGAGAAACCGAGGAAGACTGCGGAGGCTGGAAGGGAGAGTGAGCGAATGGGAGAGGAGGAGCGAGAAGAGGAGCACAGAGAGGGAGGAAAAAGAAACAGAGGGAGCCCTGGAGTGTAACTCAATATAGGAGAAAGTGTCACGTTGACAAATGTAACACTGTGTGATCTATTAGTTATACCACCGACTATGTTAAACAGCTGCCCTGTGCTTTGGTGTTGCTTCACGCACACATTCACACTCAGCGTAGCGGCCATCTCTGTCACTGGCCGCCAATGGAGAGGGAACAACAGCTAGACAGCTTGTTTGTGACAGAAAACGTGGGAAAACTAATTCAGTCCGGTGGATCCTGCCTCTCTCTTTCACTCTATTCCTCCCTCTCTCTCTCTCGTTTATGTTGGAATAAACAAATATTTGTTCTCATTACTAATTAAACAGCAAGAGAAAGTGCATGGAGGGAAATTGACGACACCCCCGTTCATGGACACACATTTACCCACCAGGCTCTTGTTTTCTTTTAAAAAAATAAAAGGAACGTGTGTAAGAGTGTGTGTGTTGTGATTTATGAGCAGCGTTTCTCTGTTGCTGTTGTAGCATCCACCTGTAAGCCATTCATAAAGCCAGCAGCTGAATAATGAATGGCTGGTGTCTGGGGCCAGGCTAGGCTACGCTGTGCCCTGGTGACTGTTTTAAATGAATAGGAATTAGTGAGCTAGAATGGAGCGGAGAAACCCAGTCTGTGTGTGTGTGTGTGTGAGAGAGGTTGTTGTTTATAGGCACAAGGGATGGCCATTTATCAGACGGCCGCCATGGTGGCAAGACTACGGGTGTGAGGGACTACAGGGCATTTAAATGGAAATTACAGTTTCATACATTTGGGTATTGTTTTCATAGATTTGGACAATATACAGTTAATTTCTTGAATTTGGAAATGTGGCAATATCGCTCAAAAAACGAAACATGACATTTGAGATGATCAGGGTTCATGCATTTATAGCTCAATACATGACATTGCCTTGTAAGAATGTTAGAAATTGCTCTAAACGACTGTTGTGAATTTTTTTGTTCCTAATTCAGACGCTGGGTATAAAATCAAAATTTGCTGCATAAGGTCCAAACACAGGAAAGCGCTCAGCTTGATGGACAGTGCAGGACTATTTGTGCCTTCAAATGGTGTCAAAGGAGAAGAGTCCATGTAAACGCCCTCCTTCTGTGACATTCACAACCTTTTTATAAAATTCTATTTTATTTTCTTTAGTTTACTTGACAGGGACCAGGTACAGAAAAACATTAGACACAACATGCTCTGTACCAGATTATGGATTACTCCCTAATTTCAATCTGCAGTCCTTGGAGAAGTGGAATTGTCTGAAAGTTCAGAGTTCATGAGATTTCAGGTCTAGTCAAATCCACTGACGTTCATTTTTCAGTACATGGTGAGTTAATTCATAGTAATTTCAGTAAGAGTTTTTGCTCGCGAGTTTTGTTGTCGTAGGAAAACGCTGGTGTTCCCAGTGGCCTCAATTTCTCAGAATGCGCCACAAAATTACATTGCTATACAACAAAATGCCAAAGACACCTTAATTAGAAACCTATTTGTCATATTAGAAACACACATAATCCCTTAAAACGTAGCTGAGCATGGACACTGGAATTAACTTCCACTGTATGCCAATATAAGTGTGCAAGGCCTTTTTAATACACCATCAGGTAGCCAAACTTATGTAAAAAAAAGGAAATTAAATCAAAAATATGCACCGTCTGCTTCAAACATCTATCACAGGTTACAGACTGGGCACTTGAACCTGTAAAAAGGAAGAATTATCTGTGAAAATGCCAACCATATACATAAAAAAAGAGCCAAATCTGCAATAAACTTAAATTTCTCTTTAAAAAGGTTTGTGTGAGGGAAGGCAGGACGTACTGATGGAAGTGTTTGTGTGTCTTGGATCTGTGATAATGTGATGTGATTTTGTTTTTTAGCCACTAACAAGTAGAGTTATAAATTAGTATTTCAATTTAGGGGGAGTTAAAATAAGTAGGAACAGTCTCAACTGTGAGAAGTCTAAGTAGTGTAATAAATCAGTGGTGCCATTAATGACTCTACCTCTCCAATGAGTGACAACTAATGAGTAGTTCATTACTTATTTATGCTCATCTTCATGCGCAGCAACAGTTTGTGAGGATATCCGAGAGTTATGGAGATTTCCTTCTGTGCACTTACGGTCTAACTGCGACAACACACACACACACACACACACACACACACACACACACACACACACACACACACACACATGTTTGTACTTCTATCTTAGTGAGGACTTCCATAGGCGTAATGCATTTCCTAGAGCCTTACCCTAACCTTAACCATCACAACTGATGGCCTAAACTTAATCCTTACCCTAACCTTAACCA
Source organism: Acanthochromis polyacanthus (assembly GCF_021347895.1). Lineage (NCBI taxonomy): Eukaryota > Metazoa > Chordata > Actinopteri > Pomacentridae > Acanthochromis > Acanthochromis polyacanthus. The sequence continues at coordinate 35,240,827 of NC_067121.1, forward strand.
AACCTCAATTCATACCTGTTCTCTAAAAACAAGTCTTCACCCTCAAACATGGCTGTTTCAAAGTGAGGACCGGCCAAAATGTCCTCACTTTGTAAAAATGTCCTCACTTTGATAGTTAAATGCAGAAAATGGTTCTCACAATGTAGCAAGTACAAGAACACACACACACACACACACACACACACACACACACACACACACACACACACACACACACACACACACACCAATTGGCAGCATAGTGGTCAACAGGGAAACACTCCAAACCACTAATGTCACATTCACTCTCCGCCTCTGTGTATTGTTGTAAGGTTTAACTATGGGAAAGTGTGATGCCAGGGCATTTGTGTCTCCAAATTGGCTCGTTTGTTGCCTTGGCTGCTCTCATCTGCCATTCAGCTCCTGCAGTGCTTTGGTTCAAATGGACACTGCACAGTGAGGCAAGTGGAACAAAGTTGAGGGCCTGAAACAACAATAGCTCCATAAAAATAGCAGAGTGCTTTGTGTCAGAAGACACAAGTATAAATAGTTTGTAACATGATTGAATAAAAACATGACAAAAGAAAAAAAAATCAATGCTTTACCTTCTCATTGTTATGACAACTAAGATCTGATCAATCTATAAAACTTTAAATATTTTTGAATTTAATTAGACTAGATAGCTACCACACTGCAGGGCTTTTGGACTCAATTAATTTTTGCCTTGCATTATTTGTGTAAATTTCATGACAGGGGTGTTTTTTAAGTCTGTCTTTATTTGCTCCTTACAGCTTATGCGAACAACCTACACACCACCCATGTGTTTATTCCATTTATATACCAGTATTTGCAACCGCAAACACTTTTCAGAAGAATCGGAATTGTCATAAATGTGGCTCGATTGCATCTTCTGTGAAAGTTCGAGCAGTTTAGGTCCCCAGCAAGTTGCAAATAATACTTGATAACTCACACCTTGATACATATGCAATCACAAAACAAGAACAACTTACACATATAATGATTACAGCATTATTAAACATTTATTGATTATGTCTCAGCAGTACAGACTGGGTTAAGAGTTTATAAATTTGAAAGTGGTACAGTGGCTCTGGAGAAAGATTATTTAGATAGCATATGCAGATAGTTATCTTGTACCAGATTTATCATCTTTCACTCCTAAAACCTCCTTTCCATCTATTTTCCATTCCCATCCCCTTCCCCTGCCCTATGCACTAACACAGATGTGCCTGTTTCACTTGACACACAGGCACAGGGATTTTCACTTGTTAACAATAATGCAGCATTAAACAGTCTGAGAAACTTCCCACTTTGTCCCGTTTACATAGGCATGCACAAATACCTATTTTTTCAGCATGTACACAGTGTTCATCTCAGACTTTAAATTTGCCAGAAACTAAGGTTTTTCTTCTGGTTTAGTCTTGGATCCCTTTCTTGCCTCAGTGGAAACAAGTGGAAAGCTCATCACCAATCACCATTTTTTTCTAAATAACACTGATGCTTTTTTTGAACAAATACATATTAAAAAGGGTGAAAAATCTTAAGAATGACAATGCCGAGATGGTGGTGAAACGGTGAGATGCAGAGAATCAATGGTAAGGCGCTTGAAAGCTGTTCTGGTGGCAGGTAGTGGTCCATCAACTCATACATCTCTCCTAAAAATGGGCCCCAGTGTTCCCCTATAAATGTAAGAGTCTCAGCACTGCCATCACTACTGACAACAGCCATGATGTATTTTCCGGAGCCGAGGGAAGACCTGGGCAGCGATGTGAGCGTCCACAGCAGCAGATGTGAGCATGTGTATGTATGATCCCAATTTAACAAGCACCATCTGCCGCAATCACCGTCCCTCTGCATGTGTGTGACCTCGGCCCAGTGCAGCTAACAGTCAAACAGCTAGCAGCCAATGACCTTTCCTTCTGTCTGGAGGCACACGCTCCATCCATCCTACAGTATGTGCACTGACACACACGCAACAGCACAGACGCACACAGTGCACACGGTCCATTGCTTCTCAGGCTTTGTGACAGCTGTCAGTCAGCGCTGATGCAGTGTTGTGGTTTAGTGGTCCGTGTGATCAGATTGGTAGACAGACAACGTACGGACCATGTTAGGACAATAACAACCCTTCAGGACATGATCTGTGAATACCAGTTTGTGGACGTGCGTGTGTGTGTGTGTGTCTGTGTTTGTGTGACCCCTCTGGCTGTGACGCTGTGAATACCAGTGGGACGACTGCCAACCCAACTTGATTGACACATCTGGGTTTAAACAGGACAGGACACACACGCTCGTACAAAAATACACAAGTAATCAAATATTCACTCTGGACAGGATGCCAGCCTTCTGAAGCCATTTCCATGCCAAGTTTTTGGCATGATCCAGCTGTCAGATCTCCACTGGTGGGAACAAACCGATGATGACATAAGTCAAATATCGCTACCTCTTCCTTGCTTTATTCAGGAACAATGAAAAGGTTGAGGCAGTCACTGCTGTGCAACAGATGCACAACATCTTTTGGGTGGGTGCTCACGAGAAGCAGCAGCTGGCATGGAGACACTCACGGTAGCATGCAAGCTGTGCCACACACTGGCAGACAGCTGTTCACTGAACAGTGGGCAATAGCAAGTAAGTACCTGGTCAATTTGATCATTTCCAAATATAATAATGGTGGTAAGGCTGGCACATAATGATCACATTAGAATCAATGTCTGGCTATGCAATGTAGAGAACTGTAATTCTCATGTAATTGTAATTGTTTAGAAGAGCATTTGGTTGACATTTTTCTGATTTTGTTTTATATATGTATTTTATTGTTTTATATATGTATTTAAATTTGTTTTCTAGTATTTTATTGTAAAGCACTTTGTGATTTTATCTGTGAAAAGCGCTTAAGAAATAAACTTTACTTACTTACTTACTTAATGTCTGGGCGATCTTTGCATTCAAGACAAAATTCATTATCTGTTTTTTTTTAACAGATAAATGCTATACTAGTCAGCAGATAGTTTTTGGTAACGTAGCCCTCTTCCTGTAACTCTCCTCTCTCTATCCTAAGCCCCTACCACCACACAAATAATTGACATATGAAGCGCTTTAAAGGCTAACATAGGCAAGCAAAAAAAACAACTAATGTTCGATTTCAGGTTGAAACTGGACTCAGACCCCAGATTTCAGAGTAAAACCCATTCTACTCCCACTATGAATTTTTTGGTCTTTATAACATCCCACCTGCTCGGGGACAAAGGTTTAAATCAGGCTTAAATCTCCTGTTCTGGTCTAGAGTCTTTAAAGATTGAGAACAGACGAGGCACAGAATTCTCTAGATTCCTTTCCATCCACTTGAATTACAATATGCCAAATGGTTAGGATTAAAAAATTCGCCAAATTAAATTTTTTCTTATTTTAAACTGCCTACATCAGCTTTAACCCATGTTAAGTTTGATGCTAAAAGGTCTATCATGATTATTACAAAAAATACTTCGTTTAAACAGACTGAAAATGTGTTAAATAAATGTTATGCTGCCACAACATACACTTAAATATCTTTACAACATTTTCATCTTTAAGTAATACTAAAATTACTTTACTCTACATGTTTGATTGGTTTGGTCCCTTGAATTTTCAGCTTACATTTGTTTCCATGCCTTACAGTTTTATTTACCTCAAATTTATTTTACAACTTCAAAACACGCTGTTAAATATGCAGGCAACTAACAACACCCAGTTTTCTTAATCTCTCTCAAACAAAGCATAGAGACCAGACTATGATTTGACTCAATGTGACTTTCACATGAATTATGAGTGAACAACATTTCATCACATGCAGAGTACTTTCCTCTGTTTAATGACCCATCACTTCTAACATAGGCTCACTGTGACACCAGCACTGGGCTAAATCCTGTTATTTATGACTCAGTGTCTTGTCATGTTATGCCAAGATGCGTTAAACATGTTGCATCAACACAAACACAGAAATCTAGGGCTGGACAGAGTAGCAATTTATGGGTTCCGGATATCTGTCCCGATTAATGACGAATATCCGAGATATATTCGGATATCCGGATATTCGGGTCTTCTCTTGTACAGACAAAAGAAGAGATGGAAATATCATCATTCTAGGAAGGGGACTGAGAGGATGCATGGGATGTAGGCTCTTTAACCTGACTTAAAAATGTTCGCCTTCAGATTTGACTGGACAACACAACTGTCCATTTTAGTTTGTTTGACACAAACTGAAGCTTTGAAAGAGGAAGTACATTATGCCTTTAAACAGCCCCTAAGTTCCTACAGTGGAAGATAAGCTACAGAAATGGAGTCAACAGAGAAAAAGAAAACAAGCGAGATGTAGAAAGGGACCAGAAGACAGTGACAAAAAGCAAAAATGTCAAAGGAACAGAAAGAGGCAATGAAAGAAAGAAACTGTTGCAAGACACCAAGAAAAAGAGAGAGTGACTGGTAGAATGACAAAGACAGACACACACACACACAGGTGCCTTTGGGCAGTACTTTCACCTCCACTGACATTTAACTAAAAACCAATCTCCATGTCTGCCATCTACAGCCCCCAACCTCAGGGCTAGAGGGTGGAGAGGGCTGTGTGTGCGTGTCTTGTGTGTGTGTGTGTAAGCACGGCAATTTGCAAGCATGGATTTTGGGGGATGGAACACGTGTATGTAACCGTGTGCACATTCACAACTGTGTGCATGTGTGTGTGCACGAGTGTATGTGCACACACACATACAGAGAGAAAGCACAGGAATGTCCATTGTCCCCTGGGTGAGGTCAAGGTCTCTGTCCCCACTCAACATCATCACCTTCTCCATCTACACACACACACACACACACACTCACTCTCCAATAATCATGCCATTGAATCAAATATATAATCAGAGAGGAAATGTCCCCTCGTCACCACCATGCCATAATCCAGCAGGAATTGCAATTGGAAAACTTATACAAGGGTTAGCCGGTGCAGTCGGATGGTGCCCCAGGGCCTCAGCAGAGCAGCGGGGGGGGAGAGGGGAGATAGCGGGGGTAAAGAGATGACACAAGAGAGTGAGAGACGCTGACAGAGAGCGAGTAAGACAGCAGGGAGACTGGATAAAATGGAAATAGAGAGTAAGAATATGATGGTAAAGATACTTAGAAAGAGGGCAATACGTAAGAGAGATGGGGAGAAATACAGAGGTGAAAACAGGAGTATGTTCTTGCTTGTGTTTGACATGCTGCTCAGGGAGTTACAACCTCTCTCCATCCTACTCATGCCCCTCTTTTACACCTCTACAATCTCCAGTATTTCATAGGAGTGGGTCTCTGAGCTCAGGTTAACTGCTAGCCCCAGGGCCTCCAGTAACGCGCAACTACACCTCCAACCGAACACCAGCTTCTACTGACAAACTGTTCAGTCGGTGGCAGTGGAATCAGTCAGATAAGTGGTGAGATTAGAGCCACCAAAGTATCATCCTCTACTAACTTTTGTCTGAGATGTAAATAACCATTGGACCTTGATCTATTTGTACCTGCAAACTGAGACAGTTATGCATTAGTGCTGTGTGATAAATCATATTTTCAACATGCACAATAAACACATCGCAAGACTGCCTGAAGTGCATGATTTCAGTTACACGTGCCATGCATTTACACTTAGCATGCAAACATTTGATCTATCAGGACGCATAGGCCATCCATTCACAACATTTGGCCAATTAGATGAAGCCCTAAATAGAAGTCAGCTTCCTTCAAGTTAATTGGTATCAATCTGGTGGCGGCTGCTGGCCAGCTAAGAAAGTAGGAAGGAAAATATGAAGATGTTTTTGTTGACTTTAGAAGAAATTCTTTCAAAGACAGCAGGGGAAATTAAAACTTTAAATTTGTATAGTTTAAATAACTTAACTAAGTCAAAGTTTTGTTGCATTCATTTACATTTTGTTCAGTAAAAGCATTTTTGAAGTATTCTTTTATGTAATGGGTATACACACGTGGACAAAATTGTTGGTACCCCTCAGTTAAAGAAGGAAAAACCCACAATTCTCACTGAAATCACTTGAAACTCACAAAAGTAACAATAAATAAAAATTTATTGAAAATTAAATAATCAAAAACAGCCATTACTTTTGAATTGTTGATTAACATAATTATTTAAAAAAACAAACTAATGAAACAGGCCTGGACAAAAATGATGGTACCTCTATAAACGATTGAAAACTATTTGACCAGAGTGACATGATTAACTCAGGTGTGTCATTTAATTGACATCACAGGTGTTTCCAAACTCATAATCAGTCAGTCTGCCTATTTAAAGGGAAACAAGTAGTCACCCTGCTGTTTGGTGAAAAGGTGTGTACCACATTGAACATGGACAACAGAAAGCGAAGGAGAGAATTGTCCCAGGACATCCGAAAAAAAATGATAGACAAACATCTTAAAGGTAAAGGCTATAAGACCATCTCTAAACAGCTTGAAGTTCCTGTGACAACAGTGGCTCATATTATTCAGAAGTTCAAGACCCACGGGACAGTAGCCAACCTCCCTGGACGTGGCCGCAAGAGGAAAATTGATGACAAATTGAAGAGACGGATCGTTGGAATTGTATCCAAAGAGCCCAGAGCAACCTCCAAAGAAATTAAAGGTGAACTCCAAGGCCAAGGTACATCAGTGTCAGATCGCACCATTCGTCGTTGTTTGAGCCAAAGTGGACTTCATGGGAGACGACCAAGGAGGACACCACTGCTGAAAAAAACTCATAAAAAAGCCAGACTGGAATTTGCAAAAATGCATGTTGACAAGCCACAAAGCTTCTGGGAGAATGTCCTTTGGACAGATGAGACCAAACTGGAGCTTTTTGGTAAGGCACATCAACTCTATGTTCATAGACTCAAAAACCAAGCATACGAAGAAAAGAACACTGTCCCTACGGTGAAACATGGAGGAGGCTCAGTAATGTTTTGGGGCTGCTTTGCTGCATCTGGCACAGGGTGTCTTGAAAGTGTGCAAGGTACGATGAAATCTGAAGACTATCAAGGCATTCTGGAGAGAAATGTGCTGCCTAGTGTCAGAAAGCTTGGTCTCAGTCGCAGGTCATGGGTCTTCCAACAGGACAACCATCCAAAACACACAGCCAAAAACACCCAAGAATGGCTGAGAGAAAAGCGTTGGACTATTCTAAAGTGGCCTTCTATGAGCCCAGATCTGAATCCCATTGAACATATGTGGAAGGAGCTGAAACATGCCATTTGGAGAAGACACCCATCAAACCTGAGACAACTGGAGCTGTTTGCTCATGAGGAGTGGGCCAAAATAGCTGTTGACAGCTGCAGAACGCTCATTGACAAATACAGAAATCGTTTAATTGCAGTGATTGCCTCAAAAGGTTGTGCAACAAAATATTAAGTTATGGGTACCATCATTTTTGTCCAGCCCTATTTCATTAGTTTGTTTTTTTAAATAATTATGTTAATCAACAATTCAAAAGTGATGGCTGATTTTGATTATTTAATTTTCAATAAATTTTTATTTATTGTTACTTTTGTGAGTTTCAAGTGATTTCAGTGAGAATTGTGGGTTTTTCCTTCTTTAACTGAGGGGTACCAACAATTTTGTCCACGTGTGTATGGCAGTGTAAAGCAGAAAGACATTTTGACGTATACCATGAGTGAACTGCTCTTCACTTCTTTAATATTTGTCAATTTATCACAAATCTTATCATCATAATTTTGAAGTTTTAGTTACTTTACATGGCAGTGTTTTGCTGATTTACTCATGCCAACTCCATTTGTTTTCACCAGACTCCCAAACACTGTTCAACTTGCAAAATCCCATTAATTTGCGAAACACTCCCTATTTAAGACTAATGCCTCATGAAGACCTTTATAAAGATAGTTTTGCAAGTTAGACAGCATGTTGGAGTCTGTTTTAAAATACTGGATACACTCAGGCCTCTCCTGTGCACCTCTCTCTTGACATATATGTGCAAAGAGTGCCTTTGTATTAAGTCTATTTGCTTCCTCATCTCCCTCCACCACCACAGCCTCCTCCCTATGTACTAAGTTTCTGATACTGTCGAACTAACTCAGGTCTAAAGGTTATTTATGTGTCAAAGGGAACTTGTTTTCTCTACAGAATCCTCTTGGTTGCTCTGATTCTTTGAGAGCTCCTGACACCAGCAGATCATTTCCATGAAATGAAAGTGATATGTGAAATGAAGTGATTGGATAGGTCATTCTTCCCTGTCCTCTAAATACGATCCAAAAATGTGATCTTGGTTTGCATCAACTTTTCTATAGGTTTTCCATTAACTGTAGATTTGTCCTGAAAGCAATCAGAGTGTGATTGCAATGCATGTAAGAATGAGGAATGCAGCGGGACAGTGAGTTATTTGCTCAAATGCTTTGCACACTACCGTAAACTGTCTCAGCGGTTTGGTGCCGTTCACACAGTGGCACAAGAGGAGCTGAGCGTGACCAAAAAACACGTGTAACCCTTAAAAACAGAACCGAAGAAAAACAGAAGTAGAGAAAGGGCAGTCATGAGCAAGTTTTCTTGGGCCATATTATGCTAAATCAGATTCAGTCTGTGGTTTTTCAAACTGAATTGCACTTTTAGAGTTTCCTATCTGATCAACAGGAATATGAAATCTGAGGACATAAAAACAGAAAAAAGCATAAAAACGGCTATAGAGTGTTATCATGATTAACATTATTGATAGTCATCAACTTTCGTCGAGTCAAGCATAAAGCCCAGTTTAAAGTTGAGTCCCCAGATGATCTACTACTTGATCCAACACCTCCAATCCCATAATGCTCTCTCCATTTTTACCACCTTTTTTTTTCTCATTCCTTATCACAGGACACTCTTGTGCCATTGATTTTTTTCTCCCCTCTCTCTTTTTTCATCCAGTCTTTTTCTCTCTCGTGTCTTTCCATCTGTCTCTGTCATTACCCCAATTTGTTTCCTCCATCTCTCCACATTGTCTTTACCTCTTGCTCATTCTCTTTCCTCATCTCTTCCTCCTTCCTTGTTGTCACGGGGAGGCCACTGCTGTCGGGGAAGTTTTCCCAACCTCCTCATCCTCTCATTTTTCATCAGCTCCCAACTGCCACACACACACACACAAACACACACACATCTCCCATCTCCCCATTCATCCCCTCTCTCTCCTCTCTCCCTGTCCGTCCGTGGCACAAATGCATTTGTTCAATACCTCCAGCAAACAGATTAGCGGGCTGTTATCAGCGACAGGGAGACGGTGATAATGGTTTTCACCACATCTTCTCTCTGCCACAGATTAAAATGGGCCAGGTCATCCGCCACACAAACACACACACACACACAGTCACTCACAGACACACGCACCACAAAACCTGTCAGAATTTTAAAGCAAATACACATTCTTATTTAATACACACTCAGATATTCACATCCTCAGACGTGCATGCATTACCAAGACACAGTAATTTATATGTTCGCATAGACGCACCTACACAACAGCGGCATGCCAGCAATCTGTTTTCTTCTTCTGCCCCTCCATCCCCCTCTCCTGCTCTCCTTGTCTCTCAGCTTGCCATTGGATTTCCTGTCCAATCTATTGTCGCAAGCCGGGGCCAAAAGATACAAGGTGAAGTCAGTTTCAATCTGATGGGCCATTGTTTTGGCTTTGGCTTTTCACACACGGACACACAAACACACACACAAATATGGCCACACACACACACATATCTACGAGTCGACTCCTTGCTTGGCCATCGATCGTGGCTCTGCCCCTGCTGCTTGTCACCTTGGTGTATGTGCGTTTGCATGTGCGTGTTGTAAAATCTGATCAACTTCAAGCTGCTTGATTAACCAGACGGAAGATTATTTTCTAGCAGGGGTCAAGCTGGGCTGAATTCCTCAGAGCTTACAATGCTGGAGTTTATATTCAAGATGTTAACATCTTTAAATGTGACCCAAACCTGAACAGAATTCCTTCAACCCTGACATTAAATTTAGAGTCGCATTTGAGATTTTAAACTTTAAGATGCAGGTCATGGTGCAGCTGCAGGATGGAAGGATAAAACACAGACTAAACACTTTCTACAACCAGATCCAGTGTTTTTCATAGGAGTTCATGAGAAAACATGTTTGGTGACCAAAGGGTTGGGTCATTCATTAACTACAACGTCAGCTGCGTCCTCTACTGTGTCTTTCTCATAAAAATACATGGAGTCACACTTCCACTTCTGATTTGAGTACCTGCTCAAAGTTTTTCATTCAAACAGATCACTAAATTACGTCAAATTCACACTGAAACGTGCATATTTGCATGCACAAGTTAATAAGCCTGCATTTATGCTTGAAGTATTACAATATTTCTAGTCTGATGGTCACCTAACAGTCAACAAAGTGTTCATTGAGAAGAAAAGTCTTCACTGAACAAGTTGCAGAAGTTCACAGAAGAAGACACATCTTACTGTTTACAAGGTTAGTCCTGGCAGTTGTTAGATAATAGTTAGATATTTTGAAAGCATGAGATCATTCTGAGAGGGTAAAGGATGACCCCAACAAGGTTACATAAAGACTAATGGTACATGTCCACAGAATCTGTCACTTCAACACACAACAACCTGCAATGCATTCTGGTTGCACTCCGTATTTGCATAAAGCTGAGGTCTCAGCTACTTTATGCAAGTAAGGATTGCTGTGAAGGGACCTCACAAAACTTTCAGTAAACTTTCAAAATAAATGATTTGGCAACTGCATAGCTCAATTTTTACCTCAAATGTTAAATGAACGCATTTTGCCAAACTGTTTTCCTAATAAAACAAAGTTTCTGAGCGAGTCCGATTTGAAATCCATGTGCAGAGACTCTCAACATGAAGCATTGTCCAGTCAGATGCTGCCTATGTTCAAGCAACCATAGGGGGATGAATCCTGTATTGATTCCTGTTGAAGACCCTCAATCATTCAATTTTGGGAAGTGGTCCATCTCCCATATAAAAACACCACTGTGGACATGTACAGTAAGGTACAAAAATGCTGTGAGGGCCCAGAGCAGGTACAGACTCAGGAGGAGCTTACCAGTTCAGTCTTGGAACATGCAAAAGAAATACACTTGTACATTGGATATCCATCAGTGTAACATCAGGTGAGGATTTATACATGAAAGCAGAATCTAACTGTAAATTACTATAAATGGTTAAGGTTTTTCTTAATGTCACCAAGTATTAACACATGCCGACATGTTGGTCATAAACTTGTGATAATCCAAGAACGAAAAATTCAGGACCGTATGTTGTTTTCTCAAACACTTTGCACACTACCTTAAACTGTATCAATGGTTCTGGACACGTGCTCCACTTTGTCTAAGCACTATCCAGTGTCCACTTGTGATTAACTACGCTGGTGGTCAGTGCAATGTTTTCTCCCCTTGTAAACCCCTCCAGCAGTGGCCCAGCGCCGTCAATAATTAATGCCAGGGATGCTTGGTGTTTTACAGGAGGCCACAGCTGTGTTTTATCACTGTAGCACATCATTCTCATTAGGTCAGATTCGATCAAGACTCACTGTACACAAAGACACAGAGGATGCAGATGCAGTGTGACAGATTGAAGGAAAGGAAAGGAAAGGAAAGGAAAGGAAAGGAAAGGAAAGGAAAGGAAAGGAAAACTCTTCACTTCTTAATGACTAACAGGTCAAAATAAACAACACTGTCCATGCAAAATAGTCTCTGCTTCACTCTATATCTCTTCCTCCATGCTTCTTTTGCGTGCTGTTCCTCCTCATCCATTAACAAGGCATCGTTCGCTTTCCCTCTGTCCCTCTATACAGCCGTGTCCCTGTCGCTTGCTACGATTTACTAATGGAAAATAGGCGTGTGTGAGAGGGTTGTGTGATAAGATATACATATTTAATGAGATGGAATGAGATGTAGGTGAGGACAAGGTCAGAGGTGACACACGGACACACACACAACACCTCAAACATGCGTGTGTGGCCACTCATAGACATGTTAATATATACATACTAAGTGAATACGCACACACACGGTCCCTCAAAGGCGAGTGTGTGAAGTATGGTCTCATTAGGCAGGCTGTATGGGATTAACAACAGCGGTGACATTTGGCGGCTTGTAAGCGACCAGTCTATAAAAACAGACCCAGGAAAGGTGTGTGTGTGTGTGTGTGTGTGGGCGCCCTTGCCAATAAGTGTGCAAGTGTGTGCGTGTGTGAGATATAAATGTTTCTACATTTCCAATTTCTTCCTCTCTCACTGTGTTGCTAACACACACACACACACACACACACACAGTAACACTACCGGCAACAGACGGTCCCAACATGTTTGATAGGGGAACCTTATTATTTGTCCCCTGGGTATTTTAGCTAGTCTAGTTTTTCGCTGTAGTCAAAGTGATTATGTGATCCGACTTTTATTATGCAGCTTTGTCCTTATACAAAGCTCCCTCAAAAGGATTCTGGGTGAACATGTGTGTATGTGCGCCTACTATACCTCTGTCATTTCCTTACTTTGTGTCTGTCATTCTTTTTTTCTCTGCCAATCCTCTTTTTGCTCTTCCCCGGCTCGCTCGCTGCCTACCTAGCTCCAATAAACACATGCAAACCCATACACCTACACACTGCGACTGGGTATTTTAACACACACACACACACACACACACACCATCTACATTTACTGTCCTGAGAACGGTGGATGGCAGAAGAGGCTCAGCATGCGGTGTCTGCCAAATAAGCCAATGCAGAGGAGATATTCTGGTTAACGAGCTGCAGAAATACAGTTCTCACCTAGTGTCTGCACGTCTGTGTGTGGATGTATGCTTCGTTTGGAAGAAGAAAGAAGGAATACATGTGAAAAAAGTCAATATCACTCTCTTGTCTTTTGGGTAACATCTGTATCGTGTCCACATTTGTTCTTTTTGCTCTTGCTTTTTATTTTTTTTACACTATATTCTCTTCCAAATTCAAGGAAAGGTGGACCAAATCATGTAGTGTCTCAGCCTACACATGCTGGATCTTTTCATGTGAGTTTCTGTGTCGTGATGATGCCCCAAAGTGTTGCCCAAGTTTATCGGACATTTTAAACGTCCATGAAAGAAAATAGAGTTTAAACATTAAAGCAGGATGTAATTTTGGTGCTGGTGGAGGCAACTTTCCACCACTAAAACTGTCCCTTCTTTTTAATTCTCCCATTTACATTGTATTAAGACAATTCAGACTCTTTTGTTAAATTCATCTGGCGCAAAGTAACACACATTGAATCTGCAAAATTACAGTTACTGCGTAGTATGAAAGGACTTCTAGATAAAAAGAAAGCATGGTTGATGTGAAATACTTGGTTGTAGGGAAAAAAACGCCAACAGTAATTGCTGGTTTTGCAAGAGATGCACTACAAAACCATCCACAACATGAATTTTTTGGTTAATTTTATGGAGGACATTCCACTTCCTGCATTAGAACTGAACATTGCACTCACATGCAATGAGATATTTATGTACTGGGCTTGTATACCAGCACCTTCAAGACACCATCATGTCCTTCAGAGGACTTCGGAGCTGCTTACTGTACTCCTCAATATCTCATAATATAACTATCACGCCCTAATCAGAAGGGAAAAATACACTCTAAGCCAGGTAAGAGTGCAGCAGCAGTATTCCGGTGTGCAGTACATTCATTACAGAGGTAATGCTAAAAAACAGAGCAGGTAAAGAAAGGCCTATTCTGCGCTGATTGAGTTCCATTCCTTCTACTTCTCCTCTCTGCCATCTCTCCTCTGCTTCCATTTCCTTCTCTTCCTACCTACAATCTCATCATTCCTCCTCGTCTCCGAACCATTTCACATCACCTGTTCTTCTATCATACTCTCCTCTCCTCTTTTCCCTTCTTCTCCCCTCTCCTCTCCTCTCCTCTCCTCTCTCCACATCTCTCCCTCTGTCACAGCGGCGATGATTATGACTAGTGAGCATAATGCATAGCCATGAATAGGACTGTCCGGCTGATTGTGATGTATAGTTTTTCATTACCGCTCCCCAGCCCCCGTCATTAGGCACAGGGTGGATGGGTGGAGTTGGCAAAGGGGAGGGGGTGAATGGTGGAAGTGGCGGTGGGGTATCTATTTATCCACTAATTTGTAAGAAAAAAAAACCCTCCCCCTCCCTGTATGATGGCAATCAGGGGACAAGGTAATCGTCTGCATGTGCAAGAGGCCCTGACGGCCAGCACCTGATGAAGAGCTATGTGGTGTCAGCCTATTGTGTGAACGAGGGGAACAGAGAAACAGGCGGGAGAGGAAGACAATGTGGCTGCACAGTTTATAAAGAATCCATCTTATTTTAGATAAACAAGTGAGAAAAGCTGCCAAGGTGGGAAGGTAATTCCACTTGTTTCCAATGCAAATCAACTTCAAAATCAAAAGTCATTTCCTTGGAAGAAGTAGCAGGCCACCTTATCCGGTTTTACTTCAACAGCAGCAATTCAGCTTCACTGAAGACAAGTACAACTGAGCACAAATGGCTTAATACAAACAAGAGGATTTGGTCAATAAGTTTACTTTTAATACTTTCTGGAGGAAAGTGTTTGAAGGAACCTCACCGACAATTTTAGAAATGTGTTCAGCTGCTGCTACAAGGTAAATGAGGAAAAGGATATCACTTTCTCTTTCCTCTTTTTTTATGCAATTTATACAAAATGAAAGATATGTGGTGTATCGTATGAGCAAGACAGCTGGGAAATCAAACATCAACTTCACTGTGATAACTGGACTAGCTAATAACTTGTTAACACTCATGTCTGTTGTTCTGCTTGGACACAAGTTAAATATGAAGGATATAACATACGTCTATGGCCTCTTATTGCTGTTTGAGTCATCTTGGCAGTATTAAATGAACAGTTCAGTCTTAGAGCTGAGCCTTAACACAGTATAGAGCTATTCCTTCATTGCACAGATTAAAACTTGTCTAGTCAGAGAGACATGTGGTTCGTCAAGAAATATTTACATCCACATCTCCTCCTAAAACGATACTTTTTATGTGCAGATTAATGAAAGACTTAATTGATGAGCTCCACGTTTTTTCTTATGAACATTGGAGAGAGCCAGGACAGCCATTTCCCTCCTGCTTTGAGGCTTTATTCTAAGGTGAACTAACATCCTCCAGCTCCACTCTTAATACTAGGGCTGGAATATTTGGTCATGACGGTAGTATCTGAATATTTATTTTTCGGGCCCAAATATCTGGAGTCAAGAAGTTGCTATTCGGTCCAGCCCTACTTAATACACAGACCTGACAGTGGTATTGATCTTCCTGTTTAACTCTCAAAAAGAGAACTAAGCACATTCATTTGTTATACTTGTAAAACAAGGTAGATAACAGCACTTACACAATAAATGTCTCTAAGTTGGTTTAATTTATCAGGAGTCTTTCAACATGTTAATTTTCTTCATTTATAGAAAAAGGGATGAAATTGTCTCCAATGGCAGGTTAGGAAAAATGCTATTTAAAACGTTGCACCAGATGAAATGACTATTTAATGTGGACATATTTGCACATTGTGCAGACTCAACAGCAGTCTGCCACTCTGATGCCAGTGCTAGCTCCTCCCAGTCTCACCATGTCTGGTAATTAATAACCATTTGGAGTAAATGGCAGCGAGCAAGCGGAGGCTGCTGGCTCGGCCTATGAAGACTACGTGGACATACACACACTTCCCTGGTTGTCTGGGAGTGGAATAAAGCGCAGACACTGCTGGGGGGTAAAAAAAAAAAAAAAATCTGAGCGTGTTTCTCATCAAAGGTGGAGACACAAGCAGGCAGGCTAGGTGATTTAACAAGGGGGGTGTGGGTGGGATTTGTGTATTTCTCATTAACTTGTACACTGTGCAAACACACACACACACACACACACCACAATGATCAAAAGTTTTTTTGTGATTGACCAAAAAAGTCATGGCTATGTATGATACTAAAAGGAGCTTTTCTGTTATCAGTGATTAAGGGGCTGCACAGTTTATCAATTGTAGTTTTCAGCAGGAATATTTTAAATTACACTTGCTCTAAAGACAGCTATTTCTTTGACTAGATTTTTAACAAAGTGTTTTAAACTTCACTTTGATTTGTCAAACAAAGAATGCTGATTTTGTGGAAGGGCATACAAAGCGTTTTGGCATCATAGTTAGCTACCCTTAAATTTACTTATTTGTCATTAGAACTGAAATGTTTAATCATTTTGTCAATTCACTGGAAATTTACCTGCAACTGTTATGATAACCAATTCATATTTTCAGTTATTTTTTTAGCACAGAAGCTTAACATTCTCACATTTCGGCTCATGTGATGTAGAGATATGCTGTGGAATACTTTTAGCTTAGAAAAAACATATCACCACAGGGAATGATAGGAAATGTGGTCCAATAATCAACCATGAAAGGAACGGTTAACTGTAGTCCGAGTTGCTGAACACGTTCCTGGATTTCCCAGATTCAACCGGTGTCACTGCTCTGTCTCCACAGTTGCTTGTGTAATCATCATTCTTCTGCACAGCTGTGTCCTGCTGAGTGTGTGTCAGTAATCATCAGCTGAGTGTCGAACGCGGGCAAGATTGTGTTGTTTTGCATGTAAGGGAAGTTCGGTAGCGTGATACAGAGAGAGACGGTCACAGCTGTGTGCGATCTAAGACAAAAACACTGCAGGACGCACGACAAAGGAAGCACATGGTTTATACACGCAAACACTAAAAACAAGCAGGATGTCAACATGCTGTCAGTGGTTGGCAGCATACCAAACACCATGTGAAGAATGTTATATGTACGGTGTTTTGAATTTATTATCTTTGTCAACTGTACGGAAGCAGGTCTCACTCCTGAACTAATACTAAAAGATACGTGTAATCTTTTCATACTAGAAACAGGGCTGAAGAACAGATATGTCTATGGCTCTTTCTCGCACTCAATACAAAACACAATCATTTTCGAAGACCATGAAGGTGTTCTAGAAATTGTTTCTGGAAAGGATGGGAAGCAATTAAAACAAGCGTTATGACTGTCAACTCAAACATTAATGCTGTACTCAACAAACAAAACAGTGAGTGTGCATTGATGTCGCTTTATTTTGGATGTCTATGAGTCTGGTTGTACAAAGAAGCTGCTGCTAATCCTAAATGAATGGGAATCGGCGGCTTGTTGCTTTGAGCATTAAACTGTAAGCACTGACCTATTATTAGGATACAATGCGTAATAAAACACCAGCTTTGGTCTGAAAATGTTGCCCTCCACTGTTGGAATGGTCAGGCTGGTGCTCAGGAATCTATTAGCCTCTGTGTAAATGGCTTGTTGCTTTTACACACCCTGGCTCTGGAGTCCTGCCATTCGCTTTGTAATTAGTGCTGCATTTCTGCCAAGGAACCACCGGCTCACCCAGTGAATGCACTCCCCCTCCACACACACACACAAACACACAAACACGCACACTCAACAATTAGTGTGTTTTACCTGATAATGAAATTATGTAAATGGCAGGAGAGTCCAGGAGACGCTTGCTTATTCAATTCAAACAAGTTCAGGCCCCATTACCATATTTTGAAACATCTGACTTAATTAGGAGGACGAGGAGGGTCCGGGACCTGGGGAGAGGGATGAGAGAGATGAGAGAGACAAAGACTTTTAACGGCATCCATTCGCCTCATAAAGAGGTTATTAAGAGTCGGGGCTGAAGATGGCCACTAATGATGTGTTGGGGAAATTAGGCCGATCAAACATTAAAAGCCAAGGCCCCCTCCTGTGGGCAGAGAAGCAGCCAAATGGGTCAATTAGAGAGGTATTATTTCTCTCTTTCTCGCTCCCTCTCTCAAGAAAGGAAAAACAAGTGGAAGCTCATCTGCATAAAGTGTTTATCAAGACAGACGTGTCCACTTCAGGGTGATCACGCTGAAATAGCTCATCCAGCTAGATGCAAACAAGGGGAGGGGGAAAAGTTGGCGATGTCTGCATCTCCACATGACTGTGTGCTGTCTTTTCTTAACAATTAGGAAGATAACTGCGTATTTGAATGTGTTCTTATGTGCGTTTTCGGCCCTCAGCAGGTACCGCATCAGCATTTGTCTGCTGTACAAGAGACCAAGCTGTGGAGTTTGCACCTCGCAGGATTTGAAAGCAAGCAGGGAAAGGAAGAGAGGAAGCAGGGGGGGGTTATTAGTGGTTATTAGTGGTCCTCAATCAAGGAGTAATTCAGTATCAACCGCATAATGTCCCGGCCATAAATTAGAATAACCGAATTAACGTGCAAAGCACTTGAAATTGCCTAAAATAAAGCACAGGCATACATCATTTGAGGATGGGTAGAGTAATGTTCCTGGCAGAGCATCTACTAACAATAAATTGTCATTTTTATTCCTTTTTTTATTAAACTGTGTTTTTATCTTACCTCACAGTGGCATATTTTCAATTAACTGTAGCACCTTAAATACAGTTAATTTTTGATATTAAAGGTGTAAATTCTACAATCCTGTGCTTCGTTTTAGGTTAAATAATCCAAGTTTTACACTAAACTTCAATCTGTTGTCATATCTCTCTTGCTTTTTCCACTTTTCCTCACTAAGAGGATAAGAGGAGTGCAGAGTGTGTGAGGGTGGAGGAGGCATCCGAGGAAGGAACTGTAATTCTTGCGCAGGGTTTGAAATAAATTAGCTCTTAGCCATTCAGGGTTAGGCTAACATATTAGAATTTTCCATCTGCTTGCTCTAAATCATCCGCGAGTCCGCTCAGCGCAAAGGGCAGGCTGCTCATCTCTCAACTTACTGGACAGATTGCATTACTGAGCAATATACCTTTATTTCCCCCATTTAATCCTCAGCACAGGGCAGCTAGAGGTAATAAGACACAGAGTCATGTATGTGCACAATTAAACATGGAGAAATAACACACGCAGGCATGCAGATATTTAAATACATTCCCATGTGCACAGCACCAAGAATGCGCCTGCTCCGCCATCAGGTGTCATTTTTATTCGGCCGATACCGTCTTTGTGTTTCCCGGCTGCGTTGTGTTACAGAAAGAGGTGTCAAAACAGGGTCGACACGTCTGAAACACTTAGCAAAAACCGCCCCAACACATGCGTCACTCTTTCGCTTCAAGTAGCTGCTGTCTTGCCTGTCTCTCCCCGTGCATCAGTAATCAACCTTGATGCTTCGCTGCTGTTGTGGCCATTGATTTTTCTGTTCCACATGTGGGTGAAAATTGCACTTTAAGTTACCCTGAGTGTTAAATTAATAATGAAACCGCAAGAGTGCCCTCTCCTGACTTTCAATTAACATCGTCAGGATTAGAGGGGATGGATGGAGAGATGGTATGGGGAGAAAGAGGGGGGAGAGAGGAGAGGCAGAGGAGAGAGGAGGACTGTTCGTGACACCTACTCTCAAGGTCTGGGTTTCGATCGTTTTGGTGCCCCTCTCGTCATGTGGGAGTTAAAAACAGAGCGCCGGGGTCAAGCTTTTCAGATGATTTTCTACTTTATTTGGGAAAAACCCTATTTGGCCAGAAAGTTGGGCAATAAAAATGATTAGGAGAACACTGTGAGAACAGGGGGTCAGCCAAGGCCCAAGACAGACAAATAGAGTGAAAAGAAATAAGTCATTCACAATGCAGACAAATCATGAACTTGGGTAACTGTTTCCCACATTAAGCAGCTTTCACCTGAAGCAAACTTGCTGCGTTTTTTTCAGTTCAGAACCAGGAATGCCCCCTGCTTTCTCCAGTCGAGCTGTCCAGTCCAAGAGACACGTGTCCACAGGAAGCCTGAGCCAACTAACATACAAGATAACATGCAAAAGGCAGAGGACACAGGTGGCTGTTGGCAGCTGGCCCTGCTCGGACACATACACACTCACTGCCAGTTCATTCTGACCCTGCTTTCCCGTCAAGGGAAGCACCTGCCTCAGAAGGCTCTATTTAAGGAAAGTGGGAACGTCCAGGAGCCTATTGAGCCGGTGCAAAATATTTCACTGTCTGTCTCTATTGAAGTCAAACAATACTAGTACAACAATACTGTCAGAAGTGCTCACTGGGCAGGTGATTAACCAGACATTTAGACAAACAGACAACTCAGCCAATCAGCCAGCCTGCGGTTCAGCCAGTCAAAGCATGTCGCACAGTTTGTTTGTTTAACACTTCGTACTGAGACTCTATCATGATGTCACCTCGACTTACTTTATATGTTGAACAGTAAAGACTGAACTCCGCCCTAAATGAGGTCACTGCTCTGTTTCTAAAATGGACTAGAAGCTTGTCTATGTGATGAAAATGCATTCTCTCACGGTGCATTGAGGACAGTGGACAGCCGGATGCTGTTTGTGACCATGTTTGACACAACTGGTATGAGCTCAGTTTGCTCACACCCAGAATTTAGAAGCAAAACGGAAAACGAGGGTAAAACCAGGCTGAAACGGTTAAAGAGCAAATAACGTATGTATCCAGAAACACCAAACACACGCTGTTTTCAGTCACTCAATTTTGACACTATTTTTTTTGTTGTTTTTTTTGGTTGTTGTATTTTTAAGTCAGTATTACGGGAAAATAAACTAACAATTCAACAGTTATCTTTAAAAAAACTCATACCAATTTCATTTGTCCATAGAAAGAAAGACATAGGCCTTTATTAATCCCACAATGCAGAAATTCGCACTGTTACAGCAGCAAAGGGGACAATGCAAACATTTAAGTAATATCAGTGCAAATATACAGAAGTTCTAGTTCTAGAAAAGGGGCTGCACAGTGGAATAGTGGTTAGCACTTTCACCTTGCAGCAAGAAGATCCCCGGTTCAAATCCTAGGATGGGCCTGGGATCTTTCTGCATGGAGTTTGCATGTTCTCTCTGTGCATGCGTGGGTTTTCTCCGGGCACTCCGACTTCCTCCCCCAGTCCAAAAATATGCTGAGGTTAATTGGTGACTCTAAATTGTCCGTAGGTGTGAATGTGAGTGTGATTGTTTGTCTGTATATGTAGTCCTGCGACAGACTGGTGACCTGTCCAGGGTGTCCCCTGCCTTCACCCGAGTCAGCTGGGATAGGCTCCAGCACCCCCCGCGACCCTAGTGAGGATAAAGCGGTGTATAGAGGATGGATGGATGGATAGATGGATGGGTAGTTCTAGAAAAGACAATATTACACATCAGAGGTATTGCACAGATTCTTTCATGAATAGAAATACTCAGAAGTATTAATATTGCACAGATTATTATCTACATTCTGCCGATTTGTTGTAAGCAGAAAATAAGATTGCACATACTCTAGTATATGTAGAAAACTAGATATTGCACAAAGTTTTTAAATGTACAAAATATTACTCACTTATAGCTATGGTTCAATTCCCTACATAGTAACTGTGCAGGACCCCCATGGGCCCCAAAAGTCACAGGTTCACTTGGTGTCCACTTGTTTTGGGTGATTTCATTCACTCTAAATTATTATTTTTTTAGAATTTAGTATTTCCCGACTTTCACACTCTGCTAGAATCAGCACTTGAAAGCATGCGTTATTTCATTGTGTTCCTTGCATAACAGAAAATGCTTCCAATAAAATAATTCCTGGGTAATCTCAATATGACAAGTTCAAATATTTTCTACATTCTCCACATCCTGTTGAACTGCACAGAACACAGAAAGGCTTCCTTGTTTCGGTTTATTTATTGATTTTACCGAACCTCCACAGACAGTTGAGTCTACCAGTTATGAGAGGAAACTGCACCACACGCTGTCAACACAGAATACTGTCATTTATTCAGGTGTTTCCTTTATTTCCTTTATTTTGGAAGTTTACCTGAGGGCGATGATGTTTTCAGGAAGTGTTGTGTTTTGATGACTGACTGATACTGCAGGTGTTGGAAACTGAAGAAACTGAAGTAAGTGCATGCACACACATTTATTTAAGGACAACACAGTCTGCATCTGGTCTCAGACCTCTGTCCATCTCTACTCCCTTCTTCCTCTTCCTCATTTTGAACAAACACACACACAAAGTGCCCAGTGTGTGTGTGTGTGTGTGTGTGTGTGTGTGTGTGTGTGTGTGTGTGTGTGTGTGTGTGTGTGTGTGTGTGTGTGTGCGGCAGTTGTCTTGATGTACTCCACAGTTCAGTGTGTTCAGATCATCCTGGCTTATAACTTCCTGTTTTCTGTTTCTGACTCCGCTACTTCCTGCTCACTGAGCCACGTGGATCCAGGCCCAAAGACAACACAACTGAGATGTCACCCACTCTGAAATGAATACAGATTTACACAATACATCTGCGACCTTTGCCTCCATGCATCCTCATCAAACACACATCCTTGTGTTGCTGGAAATGAATCACAGACATACAAAGACCCTGAAAGTTATTTGAGTAGTAGATGTTACATTGTGCATTGTGACTAATGACCATGAGGTCATCAGAGTGCTTCTGGTTGGTTAGAAAACTATTCTATTCACTTGTATTTTTACAAGTAAAATACTGTGAAATCTATGATGAACTTTATAAAATCACAAATAATTATTGTAGTTCAAAGACTGATCACACCAACAAATACCGACAAGGAAGTAGGTATATATGGTCCTTTAGTCCATCATACTGTAGGCACTGTATAGTGAAATTTATACTGTATATTGTGCATTCATACTGTGGTTACCAAAAACACTTAACAAATGCACTAAATTTACACAGCATGACACCTCAAGAAAAGCTTAGTCTTACCTTTAACCTCTGCAGCATAAAGCTTACTGCTCAATCACTTCACCATCTGTCTCTTCAAACAGATCTAAGTGTGAGTTGTGCTGACAAAAACATCCTAAAATATATAAATAACAGACAAAGTTCTTAGGTTTTGCAGACCTAAGTCTCTTAAATTTGTTTGGTGTGATCATTTAAATTCATTTGAATGGAAAAGGCAAAGAAACAAAGGAGGAATGGTAAACTTGGATAAGATTAGGTATGTAAAGGACCATAAATGCAGCAGAGGAGACCAACGGTTAGTAAAGTCGAAGTCAAGCAAGCCTCAATCCTGATATTTTTTTGTCACTTGAAGAACACAGCTTTATTTTATGAATTAAACTTGTGCTCACGAGAATTTTGTCATTTATCACACACAAAAAAAGTCCAGATTCTGGTTGAAAAGATGCACAGACGATAAAAACAAAAAGCAAATGGATGAGAATAAAATGATTAAATTCCTTTAGCACTGTTGAAATGTCTTTTTATATTGCTCTGCGTTCCTTTTACACTTCATCTTGAACACTTTGTATGTTTTATGTGAAGCACTTTCGATCCCCTTGTTGTTGAAATGTGCTGTACAAATAAACCTGTCTTGTCTTATCTGTGTAAACACCACAGACTGGAACAAGCCTGGAAAGGCCTGATGCAAAAATGACATTCATAATGGCGCACCAATCATAATGCATGTTTCCAAAATTTGAAGAACTAAGTTTTAGCAGCGCTGCACTTCACAGTACACACACACATTTTGCCAGGCAGCGTCATTATAAACATTGTTCTTTTGTTGTCGCGGCCGTCCAGTTGCTTAATAGTGATAAAGACGCAGACCAAGAATTCAATCAGAACAGGATGTTTACAACGTTGTGTCCCCCTTATGTCACCTCACCCAGTCCCAACACTCCCCACCTAGTTCCTCCTCTTCTTCATCGCTCTCCTTAGTTTTACTCCCCTTGGCTTGCTCCCTTCCTGACTTCCAGCCTTTCTCCACCCCACCGCTCGCCCTGTCGGACCGCCTCACTCAGCTTGTTAACGGCTCACTACAGTCATGGGAAGTAGCGCCATGGTGAGCTAATGTCAGCATCCTGTTTGACACATTCAGACGGTGTTTAGACGCTGGTCAAGGTGAAACGAATCCCACGTAAACAAGAGCAGACAGAGCAGGACGCGGACATCAGGGGTTAACTGGAGGTTACGCCGTGGCTCATAGAGGCTAAGAAACACACACCATGTGTTAATTCCAGACAATGACGTGGGTTTGAAATTGTAGTCGACTGCTTGTCATTTCCTCCCACTGTCAGTTGTTTTCCTGTCTTTCTCCGGGGAATGTCATACAGTAGATATATGATTAAGCAATTTTCATATGAAGGAATTCGTTGTAAGCCGGTTTTAAAACAGCGGCTCTGCTATTTCGCAGCTGCCCTATCAGTCGGTGAGAACATGCATCATCAGTGTAATTAAATTCAGGTTTCTTACTGTTAATATCATCAGTACTGCGTGTTCTCACTCTTGTGTCAGGACCTACTGACTGCTGCTTGTCGCTGGCTGGTCTCACACATTATTTACTAATGAGTGAGTGACATCTGCTGGGGGTCTGTGTGACAGAGCGCTGTCACCCGGCCCGACGCTCAGAAAACATGTCTATTCATCCATCCATCTATTCATACATTCATCCTGCCTCTGTCCTTCCACCACAGCAGGCATGTTACCATTTCCTTTACATTTTCATTTTTTTTATAATAAGAGTTTCATACAGGTTAATCTGCATATTACTCACACCTGGTTTGAGACTTCTCCATCACCCAGCTCACTCATAAAGCCACTCTTCCTCTGCTTGCATCAGCACTCAACCTCATAACAATTTGTGAGCAGTGGATTATGAGCTTCTCTCGTGCAGTAAGGCTCCCACCGCTGTCCCGACACCTGATATCTCCACTTTCCTCTCCTTTCACACCAGCTGATGGGTGACACTGTCTCCGGTCTGCAGGAAATTTGGATAATTTACTGTAAAACGCTACAAATTTTCACCAATTCATTGTCTCTCATTTCCTGGAGTTAAATGGTTTCCGATGGGCAGATCTACTCACGAGATTCCTCACAGCTCCACACAGTGTACTACAGCAACAGATTCAAACAATCACAACATTTCTTGCCATTTCAAGCTGCTGCTCTGCTCAAATGTCACAGAGAAAGACACTCGAGTCCCACCTGCTTCACAGTTGCTGCTCTGTAGCTGAACTTGACCTCTGATCTATCTGAGGAGGAGAGATTATTTCCCCCCTGGGATCAGTAACATGCCACAATATTATGCTTTTATCCTTATTTTCTACTAAGACTGAACCTTAGAGCACAACCACTAGAGCCAACAAATGGAACTCTGTTAAATCTAAGACAGCAAGCTCCGCTACTATCAGGTAGTAGTTAGACCATCAGTACTATTTGGGTCTGCAATTCAAATACCACGTTCTCCTAATTCCATATTTTAAATTTCACATATGTTACAAGACAACTTCTACCCTTCATAAATTCCAGGAGAAGGTATGTGGACAGTTGATATCTTTACTCAAATCATCTAAAATGTTTACATGTGTTTGACTGCAGAGAAACACTGAGTTTGCACATTTGATTCAACATTTAATTAAGTTCCCACATGTCAAAAGCAACCAGTCAGCTATTAGATAACGCAGAACAAAGCACTCTGAAAACCCAGAAAATGGATGAAAGCTTCAAACGTGTTGTGAAAGGGTTGAATTTTCAGCAAAACCGTGATGTTTTCCTAAACCCGATCAAGACCTAATCAAAACCCAACCAGTCAGTAGGTTAAAACTAAATTTACAGTTAAAAATAATGGTCCAGTGCTGATTTTAGGCCACCATGAGCCCTCTCCAACCTCCTAATGTAGACTAAATGGTTCTTTGACAGTAGGAACACTTCCTTATTGTTACCCCAAAAGTGTCTTTTAAAACATAATTAAGAATGCAGTTTAGTTGTGGAATTTTTTTTGGAGAGAGAGTTGAATTTGGCAGTCGATACCAATACAACTTAAACTGCATGACTTTCAAGACCCAATTTCTCAAAAAAATAAAAACATTTTGACACCATATTTTAACATAAAAACAACTGAAGCCTTTCTACTTGGATTTCTGTGAACTTATCTGGATGAGTGTCTTTGAGGTGCTTGGATGAGTTAAAGGTGTTTAGTCTATTTTTCTCCCTTAAATGCAAAACATCTTCTTGTTCAGCTGTTTTTCCGTAAGTCTCAGTGAACCTGTTGCTGCACCTGCATTTGACACTGCAGTTCTACATTGTTACTGTCCAGCATCGCCACTACCTATAATATGTATTTTCAGCGCCTAAGTTACCATAGAAGAATGTTTTCTGAATTTTGGCTTTAACTTGGCACCAATTATTTCTTGTTGTGACATTTCCTTCGTTATATACAGTATTTTTTTATATATTCAGAGGATTATTGTGCACTGTAATGGATTATCTTAAACCCATTAAATAACTGCAGCATGCATACTCTTCTGAAATAAACAGAGAAGAACAAATGGCTACTTCGGAGAGGCAATCTGTCACATCTATTTTATGCTTTCTAAGTTTTATACCAAATCTTGTCTGGGATATCACATATTTTGAAGGAAATGTTACATTTATGCTAAATAAGTGATGGTAAAGTGATATTATAGTCAATAAAGCAACAGTCAAATCTTACAATCTGTTCAGAACATGAAGGGGCATGTTAGCTTTTAACCCTTAGGCGGAGAAACACCAAAACTGAGTTTATGCTCAACAGCTGAAATGCTGCAAGTTAGCCAAAGATTCAGCTGAATGAATTCCTCAAATGCAAAACAAGCAAGAGACTGACAAAGAAAATGAGCAGGCTGGAGGTGAGGTGATTGGGGAGGGCTTGTTTTGCTTCCCTGGTCCTCCCTCCTGACATACACGCTGAACACAAATATCATTCATTAACAGTAATGTGCCATCTTAACACTGATGGATGGGGCACAGTCACACACACACACACACACACACACACACACACACACACACACACACACACACACACACACACACACACACACACACACACACACACACACACACACACACACACACACACACACACACAGGGCTATAAAACACACAGAGACAATTTAAAGACGGACCTGCTGGGGAGCTGGGATGGCTGACTATCACTCACATGCATATACACGCATGCACACACACACACAGTCACACACACACCGAAGCTTGGAGCTCAGGTGTCAGGCTAGCACACTGCAAATGAAGACATTTCCTAAAGCTGGCAACCTTTGATGGCTCTATGATTTCTCTTCCCCTCACTAGCACTCCTCAGAGGAAACAAGAGATGAGAGAGGAAAGAGTGGCCAACATAAATAGAGAGGAACAGAGGCCGGCGAGGCAAAGAAGTCAGTAAGGCAGGTAGCAGCTATGAGTCATCTGTGTGCCTGTGGTGTAAAAGGTGCCTTCTGTACTGTTTTATATAAAATAACTTGCTGTATTATTTCATTCAGAGACAATATTTCAGGAGGCATTAACAAACCAGACTTGGATACAAAAGATCAACACAAGCGGCTGCAGCTAGTCAGGAAGTGGCTCTATCAACAGTCTGACAAAGAGGGACAATGGCTTAGATGGTTCTTAGAGGGCACAGATTTACAAAAAAAGCTCCCCTCTAGCAAATACAGACCATGATATGAACTTTTCATCCTAACAAGAACAGTAAGAAGCGCACTAATGGTTCCCAAGCACAAGATTCATGAGGTATGAGCATGTAAGCAACATAAAGCTAAAGGAGGGTTAAAGTAAATGTTGGGAAAATTATTTGATATAAATATTATTACCATCCTGAGACAAGTGAAATACATGGGAAAATTCACATGTATGTGCATACCATGTTGATATTTGATAAGGTTTTTGAACCACGGCAATGCATGAAAACCATATACAGTGCAATAATATATTTGTTTTCAGCCACATGTTAGCACGTAAATAATGGATTTGTGTTCAAATGCAATCTTGGGGTTGACTGATTATTCGTTAGGCCCATTATCAGATCTGATATTCCACATTTTTGCAGTTGTTCGTACTGTTAGTTTTGAAACTGATTCACGATTAAATAAGTTAATTTATCCCTCTCCATCAATCATCGCCATGTTGTTGTTTTCAGCACAGTGCCCCCTACAGCACTATCTGATTGCATCACTAATAACAGCTGATCAACTTCAAAGTAGAAATGTCATAGCCCAAGTAAACAAAGGCATAGCTTCTCTGCCACAATGCATTTAAAAACTTATGTCAATATCCAAATGCTGAAATGCATGCATGAAGTGCACGATTCTGTCTATGGTATACTGAAAAATAGAAATCCTATCCATCAAAGCAAATAAAAACCAAAGCAAGCACCACAAAATTTCCAGCAAATATCTGTCCAGACCTCAAACTATCAATCACACACTGCCAAATTAAGTGACTTAACAACTTAGAGTAAATACAAACTGCTTAGACAGGCTCTATACAGGGGCATTTTACCTGTTAGGAGCAAAGCAAACACAAAAAAACATGTGATTACAGAACAGAGACAGAGAATGGTTGACTCACCTATTGCATACGGGAACTCAGCTGTCCTTCATGGTGGCAAAGTTTTCAGGACCCACGTTTTGTGTCCTTGTTGACACAAATCCATCCCAGCAGTGTCTGTTAGTCTCCTCCACATGCCCTCTCTTCGTCCATGTACCATTACTTCTTCTCTGTTCTTATTTTGTGATTCTGAATCACAGTTCACCTTCATTGCTGCTAGAATAGTAGTGTAGTCCAAACATGTTAGCTTACGCAGCAGAAACGAATTAGCAAACTAGCTAACTGTCCCGGTTGTTTCATTTAGGGGAAAAAAAAGTTACTCCTTGTGGTTTGTAGTCATGGTTTCCGTGTTGTACCTTGACAATACAACAATCTTTTCATTCTACAAAGTCCACTTAACAGTTCACCGGCTTCACAACACACTCACTTGTTGCTAATTAGGACGTAAACATAAACGGCCGCGTTACATTTAGCTGAACTGGCTACATTGTTTCGGTAATGCGCATGCCAATTCGGGGGCAAGGCTAACAGGAAACACTAAATGGAACTCAGCCTTCACTACTAGTTTAAACCTCTGCTGTTTCTCCTGACAAAATGTGAATAAGGCTTATTCTCACTTTACTAATTTATTAATTAAATTTTCTAAGATGAAGAAGACAATTTTATCTTTTCCTTTTAATGCCAGTGGTGGTTTAAATATGAATAAAAATATAATTAATATTGTTTTAGCCATTTAATTTTCTATATTTTTACATGCATTTTTGTTACATGGTTGTTGTGTAGACTTTATATAAAAGATGTACAATGTATGTCATTTCACTGACATTAGCTTTTTTCATATGAGCAAAATATATTTGCTAGTCAATATTGCATTCATTTTTTCCAAGTACTTTTTTATTATTTTGTAAACTCAATTTTTCAGAAAAATCTGCGTCTGGTTTGCAGTGCCTAGAAAAAGGCAAAGTTAGGGATGCCTTATGTCAGCCAAGATCTATCACTCAAAGTAAATTAATTCAGAATTAACAGACGTCTGGTATCATCTTGAGTCTCTCTGGCCACTCATTAATCTTTCATGTAGATAAATGCATCAGTGAAGAGATGCAGTTCATGGAAAAAACACAAGAGCAATAATATGAGCTACTACTGCTTTAAAACACCTATTTGGTCCCAGTTTATAATTAGCAATGTGACAGTGACATATTGTCCCATACATGCATGGATGTATATTTGCAATATCTTATTTCAATTACAATGTAAATTGTCTCTTATCAATCTTAGGTAACAGTAAAAAATAAATAAAATAACGAATACATAAATTATTTGCCTGCCTTTACTGGGGATATGCTAATGAGGTTAGCGGGCAGTTATTCCACTTTTCCTAATACATTTTCTCAATTTGATCCGTGCTCCAACATCCCATCACCTGCTGGCTATTCAGATGATAATATTAAGAGATGAGAGACAGAAAAGAGAGAAGCCGCGGCAGAGAGAGATTCAAATGATGATATTAGAGGAGAGGGATGGTTAGAGAGATGGCTGCTGTCACTGTTATGCGTCTATGACACCTCAATGTGCAATAGTCATTTGTGTGTGTGTGTGTGTAGGTGTAGAGGTGTGTGGGTGTGTGTGTGTGTGTGGTAATATGAGAATTGATGCTGAGGGCTGACCTCCTCTGCCCCTCTCATTTCCATTCAGCCATTTTAGTCCTTTTCAGAGTCGGCAGAGCCATTGTGGCTCAACCGGGGAGCAGTTTGTCCTCATTAGAACTGTTCTGAATGAAACCAGAGAACAAAAGCGTGGTGGGTATAAATTCTGATAAAAACAGTTATGAGAGAAGAGAAGAGAAGAGAAGAGAAGAGAAGAGAAGAGAAGAGAAGAGAAGAGAAGAGAAGAGAAGAGATTTGCTTTGTCATTTGTCGCTGCTTAGTTAGTTAGTGTTTACGCTTTTAATACTCATGCCATATGCACAAATTAAAAATTAACAAGCTTGTGATTTATGAGGAGAGGATAAGGATGCCAATAAAGGAATATATGACTTTGTTCCATGTGGTTCCTACTTTGTAAAGTGCTAAACATGTGACATGAACATCTGTGTATGGGATCAGTAGGCACGGTGATGTGGCTGCAACAATGAGCATTATCATATGGAGCAAATGTCTTGATATATAAGTCCATGCTGCCACGCCGGCATTATGGTTATGGATTGGGCACGTTGCATAAGTGCGGGATTGTGCTACGAGCGAGGCAGAGATGTATCGGTCATATAAAAACTGCGTCTGTGATGTAGTTAATCATTTATTCAGCTAGCTTCTTCATTCCTTTAACATCTACCACCGAAGCAGGGACCATATTTTTCAAGGCAAAATAATTCAAAAGCCATTTGCTCTTCAGTATCTGCTCATACCATCTCCCTTTTCTCATCTCCTTTCTTCCACCTCCATCACATCTTTGTTATTCAGTTTGATTTTACTCCATTTTCTCTCCCTCTGTTTGCGCCGTTACGCTCTTTTGTCTCTCCATTTTTTCCGAGCTGTTTCACGTAAAGACAGGTAACAATCAGGCTTTTACTGGAAGCAGTCGTGTAGAAATGGGGCCCTAATCCTCGATACACCCGTCAGAGCTTATTTTTACAGAGCTGGAGACAGAAATGTAACCGCAGACGCTCACACAGGACAGACTCACACGTGGAAGCGGTCAGTGACAAATGGTGACAGATTGATCCAGTGTGAGTCCAGTCTGTGTCACCTGAAACCATGTGTCAGGTGGATTTAGTGTGTCTTCTGTATAGAGAGCTTGTTGATGTCTTTCTTTATTGTTTCTCTGTTACGTGATCAGATGAAACAAACAAAAAAAGATAATGTTTTAAAGAATATATAACTGAAATCCACACCTCGTGGGTTTACGAGATTGAAAAACTTAAACATACAGTCATATTTACACTGTTTTCACTGTTGAGTCTATATTTAAATGTCAGAGGAGTTCGAGTCTTTCAGCCAAGAGGCTTGAGATTCAGCCTTGTCTCTGACAAGAACTAAACTATAGTTTTTGGCTTAAGTCTTGTGTTGACTGTGGAACTAAGTTGCTGTTTTTACCTCAGTGGTTACTTTCATTTGAAGTCATTTTTTGGTCGAGTTTATACACCTAAACTATTTGGTTAGGATTACAAAACGGTTGTGTTTTGTGTTAAAACACACCCTGCCCACGCTACAAAATTCCAGTTTGTTTCTAGAGACATTTTAACATACACTTTTCTGCATGACCATACGGGAGTGTTGATTAGGTGGTTTTCTGTTTATCAAAGGTCAGAATAGATGATTATTCACCTTCTGGCCTACTAGATATTGGACAGGGATGAATTGGACATTTGTATTTTTGTTGACTGAATCTGTCTAATCTTTGACAAATCGACTTGTCATGGTGGGGAAAAATGTTAAATCTAGCTTAAGTAAATTGGCCGTATTGCACTGAGCACAGCTGCATTAACAGTCACCCTAAGGACTAAATAGTCTGTTATCTGATACAGGTGATGATTTAAATATCATTGTTTATTGTGAAATATCTTTTATATCTTTCACACATCTTCAGATTAGATGACAGCAGGTTTTTGTTGCAGAATGTTTTTTTTGATGTAAAGATATGAGACAGTTTGGTTGTTCACCATTTCCACAAAGCAAAACTCCAAATAAACACTAACATTGCTCCATCTCTGCTGGATGTGCAGGCAACTGTTTGCTAACAAGTTTTCTATGTAAGTTAAACCAGAATGGTCCCTCTGCTCAATATACTGGCATTATTTTCACATCATCCAGTGACCTACTTGGTTTTACCTTTTCCCCACATACTAACAGTCAGTGCACGATTCCCCAAAGGTGAAACTGCACTGGAAAGAAGAGAAATTGTGTGCACTGATTGTCCGCTGTTCACCACAATAAAGTCCTCCTGCTCTGTCCTGGTTTCACCTCCCTCCAGGCTAAACACTCACACCCTGCATTGAAATTTATGAAAATCATCCCTGTAATATTCAGCCAGTGCCTGCCTGCTATATATATTTATATATAACAACCTTATTAAATCAGTTCAAAGTAGGACGATCCCATGATTACATTGAAGCGGGTAGAAGAGGAGGAGGGGGGAGAGGCGAAAGGGGGAGAGGGAAGAAAAATCAATGCCACTCGGTAATTGCATATTACAGCGTTATTTTGTGCATTGATATTGATAATACGTATGTTTACATTTGCCGTGATTAAAATCAATGCTCTAAAGTGAGTTATGACAGCGTGGCCTGATGGGACGGCTTTATGGCTGAGGGGGACTAATGAGGTGGTTGATGGGAAGGAAGGATTGCCTCCATCCATCTCTCCACTGAATACTTCCTGCGAGGGACTGAGGGGCCGATCCACTGGCTGTCTTCTGTAAAACGTCATACAGGACTTATGTTTAATCTCCGGTTTTCCCTCCAAACTTTTAAAAGAATCTGCCAGTGACGTATGATTCTGAAACTTAAATGAATGAATGATTAAATTGATTCTAAAAGGAACAGTTCAGCTGGTTAAGTGCGGCATATAGTAGCTGCTTGTTTCGAAGAATACGGATGCCCAACATATGATCTTAATATTTTTATCCATGCTACAAGCGTGATGGATGTTAATGTCGATGTGACAGTAACCAGATGCATTGCAATAAAATTCTACTTTGTTTTCTGACAGGTTATCCCAGCTTGCATTGCATTATTATTAAACTCTTTTACAGCACTTGGCTTGTGAAAGTCCATAGTCTTGGTTTAATACACAAAAGGACAGTGCTGCCTTGACTAACCTATAATGCTTCAGCAGACAGGACTCAGTACAAAAACCTTAGTCATACACTTGGTTCACCCACCATCCACCCCAACCTCCTCCCACTGACTCCAGTGCATTAGAGTCTTGTGACTTCATTAAGCATTTTATCAATTCAAAATAGCCTGATTTTTAGATATATAATTACCAGCAATTCTATTTGTATGCAAAATGTAACTAGGAAAACAATATAGTGATGAAGAAATAGCATTTTTAGCATTTTAGCTCTGATGATCTCATCATCAGGTCAAAAGTTTAACGGTCACACTTTCAAGATTCCAATCATACTCTGCTTTAACTTGTGTCAAGTCCAAGTGTAACCGTGCAAACGTGATAGATTGAGATTGTACTGTATCATCTAAAAACCACCATATTAATATTGTTATTGGGAGCTTGTTTGCATGCTGAAGTTTTAAAGCAGTGATGTGCAAAAGTACAGCCTAGCAAGGGTCACTGACATTGGTTTTAGCCTTGTAAAACTTAAAACAGTCTTTCATTCTGTGCCCTCTTCGATCTTCTTACAGTACTCTAGTGATAAACATCCAGAGGCAGTGTCTTTTTATGTCTTTTTAAACAGCAATTACCTCTTTTGCTTCAATCTTTCTGTACTGAATCCTCCAAAAATGTTCTGTCCTGTACATGTAAAATACATTTTTAGATGTTTCTTTCTGTCCATATGATGTATCAGTATGATGTAGTAGGGGAAGTTTTCAGTTTCAAAGACCTACAAAGTCTTTGTTAGGAGATTGGAGGAGATGTGGGAGTCTGATCCTGGATTTCCATCCAGGATTCTTATGCTTGTGTCCAATGTACAACCATTATTTTTTGACTTTGGCTGTACTCCCTGTGTGGTTAAGTTTGGGCACCAAAACTACTTGGTTAGGTTTAGAAAAACATCAAAGTTTGGCTCAAAATACGACCCTTTCACAACTCGTTCGAAGCTTGGCCTTCATTTTCTGACTCCTACCCCATATAATATGTGCTTAGTTAAATGAAAAGGAGTAACAGCTTGAAAACAACATAATAAATGGCAACGATATGGTGATTGGAAACATATTTGTGATACGTCACAAACAAATGTAATCCAGGACATTTCCACCAAAACATAATTACCAGTACAGTTTAGTTGCACACTGATGTCATTTTTTGGCACACAGCTACCTTCCCCAAGCTGCTGAAGTCTCACATTGCATCAAGCTGAGCTTTAATTGTTTTCAGTTTATACAAAGGATGTAGATCAATTCTGTTGCTCATTTTAGGAAAGTACCTCTGATCCAGATTGAAGAGGAGGAACGATCCTTTAAACACACATATCAAGTACATGTATGTAAGCATCACATTAAACCTGCGCTGAGCCCTATATCCTATACGATCCTCTAACAAGCTAATGTCATTCTGAGCTCAGGGCTGTGGAGTGCAGCTCATTTGCTAACACTGTTATGTGGCTTTTTAAATTACGTAATTTACTTTGGCTGCTAATGTTGGCTCAGTGTGTTTGGCATCAGGTGCCTGTGTTAAGTGTACACTCCACTATTGTGCAAATGTGTTAGAGGATGTTTTTGAAACCAGAGCCACTGCAGGGTAACACAGGGAGGCTGTAAATGCGCTCGCACACGCTATGTGCATGTGTGTGTACAGTAACCGCAAGTTCTGTGGAAACCGCAGGAAGCCATCTGCGATGATAGAGAGTCCTCTAAGTGCTATCAGATATGTACACACCGCTGGAGGTACATTTATGTGCTTTACTACACACGATTCAGGTTTTTAAATAAAGACAAGATTTCTGACACACTGTCTTTTACACTTTTAACATTTTACCTGAGGGAAGAGCTCCTCATTATCTTTCTTGCTTTCACATGGAGAAATCCTCCTGATATTCTGTTTTGGAGCATCGGTGAAAACAAAGACTCATCATGGAGGAGGTGTCAGCTAACACGGCGGTAAAGTGTTTTGCTTTCAGAATAACCAAACTGTTGTTTAATGACTCTGGGAAATCGCTGGCTGACAGTAATACACACCTAGAGAGAGGTGTACATTGCCACAAATATGGTTTGGTTTCCGCAAACTAGTCAAAACACTCAACAAATAGAACTGCTTGTATGTGCATGGGTGTGTGTGTGTGTGTGTGAGTGTGTGTGTGTGTGTGTGAAAATGATTATGGAACACATAGACTGAGGTTCAGGGCAGGGGGAAGCACTTTCAGTCTGAGTGTCAATCCATTGTTGAATATTAGGGACGTAACCCTGTCCATTAAGTCAAATTCATGGAAATTGCTTCCACCATGGATAGAGACAGAGAGAGAGAGGGAGGGGGGGGACAAAATTATGAGATGAATAGAGAAAGGAAAAGATTGGCTCAGAGGTAGAGGCTCAGTAGCATCCATCCACTCATCCATCCCCCTCCTCTCCTCTTCCAGCTGTCCAGTTGTGGCGGCTCTAACTTTAATTAAAAGTTTCTGCAGCAGAGGTGACCCGCTGGTGTCGAGGTGAAGGAACGACGGAGAGGAAAGATGGAGTGATTATGGAAAGAGAGAAGAGAGAGCAAGTAAAGAATATCACCTCTCGTTATATATATGTGCATGTGTATCAAACTAACCGCTCAAGAGTAATAAAGCATTCCTCATCTGGATGATTGATGTCCTTTGAGGTGGCATAAATTCTTTAAAAAAAAAGGTTTATTTAGCTCAAATTAAGGCCTTTATTTGTGACAGATCATTAGAGACCTGTGTCACCTGTATATTTGATCATATTTTAGTCAGAAGTCTATTCGCTGTTCGGGTCCCTGTGCTGTATTAATCTGCTGGTGCTGCTGTTCTTCAATCTGTTTCACATTAAAAGCTTTCCAGGTGTTTATGGGATGTAATCACTGCACCTCCCCAGAGAGCTTTTATTGTGAAACATCTGCAGTGATGTGTTTATCAATGGCAGGTTAGTTTTGAAAAAAGAAAAGCCATGCCAGGAGAACTCGGCCTGTACGGGCTTAAATTAGAGGTATAGTAAGATGTTCGGCTCATTTGTTTCATGTCTGTAAATGCATGCGGTTTTCTGTCGGTAGAGATTCTCGTATCGATTCTGCTGCTTTAAACAAAGGAAAAACTCCTACAAACAAATGGAACTAAACTTCAGCTCCAGTTAACATCTTTTTGGTGACATTCATTGCTTGTGATTCTTATTATACTGACCTGTTATATTTTCTGTCATCATGGTGTAAAGTTGTATGGTCAGTTCAGTTTGGAATAGATGTGAAATTGTACAACAAAGTGAATGAGAAAGCATTTTTTTTTATTTTAGTTGTGGTCTTTGTTTTCTTTCATATATATCTGGACCAAATTTGGTGTTGTAATATGGAAAAATCTTTCCAAAATTCACTTCACACAGCTGCAAGTTTATGCTTTCTGCACTAATGCAACTGCAAGCTGTTGAGATTTTTCTCTGAAAGTGATATTTAAATGTTACTGGGTCTTTTATGTAAGAGTTACCAGGGTGTTCATTCAGATAAAAAACCAAACACGGTCAGATCCCATCATTCCTTTAAATTACTTAAAAA
Source organism: Acanthochromis polyacanthus (assembly GCF_021347895.1). Classification (NCBI taxonomy): domain Eukaryota; kingdom Metazoa; phylum Chordata; class Actinopteri; family Pomacentridae; genus Acanthochromis; species Acanthochromis polyacanthus. Next base: position 35,277,525 of record NC_067121.1, read on the forward strand.
TGAGTGCATTTCTGAAAGGAGCTTCAATATATTTATGATTCTGCTACCATTTATTTCTAAATTCAAGTCCAGTTAGCCAATTGTAGTGAAACTCAACACTTCCTGCAGTGATTTTTCCCATTAAAATCCTCCCAGTAACTTTCAAGACATAATCGCTCCCTCTACTGACAGGCTTTTATTGTGAAATATCTCCTAGAATTTCCTCATCATTAACACTGATAAAAGAAAACAGCAAAATGGATGTAAAAGAAATGAATTAATTTACCAATATGCACTCTCAGTCTTGTCGTTATTTCAGTTCTGGCTTCTATTTGAGAACATATGCTAAGATACGGACAAAAGCTTCCCAGAATCTGAGGGCTGAAGGTGTTTTATTGTCCTAAAACCACGATGCATTTTTTCACATTTGTGAGCCATCAGCTTTCTTCCTGTCGCCCTGACAGAATGTTTCTGTGCTTGTACGAGTGACGTGAACATGTGTAAATCTGTTTTCCTCCCCAACACCATCAGCACTGCTGGTCTATGTGTAGGTTTTCAGTGTGTGTGTGTGTGTGTGTGTGTGTGTGTGTGTGTGTGTGTGTGTGTGTGTGTGTGTGTGTGTGTGTGTGTGTGTGTGTGGCTGTGCAGCAGGCCAGCAGATCGTTGCGGTGTGCAGGCCACAGGGACAGTGAAATATAGCCACAATTAGCCCTGGACACAGTTCAATGATGATAGAGAGGCTCGGCACCCCTTAGACCATGATTAAAAGGCCTGCCCTGCCCACCGCTGATAGAGACAACTGATCTCACATTATTAGTAGTACGATCAGCGCCGACCAGCAGCAGCAGCACCAGCAGCTTCATTCTAATGTGATTTGTGACGGCTTTAATTCATTTATCATTCGGAAAATATTTTGTTCTTACTTAGCGTTTTTGCCCTCTTCTGTGTTGCTCTTTTGAATGCTTTAATCTGTGATATTGTTTCCTTTTCCTTTTGTTCTCAAAATGCAATTTCTAAAATGTCTAATTTGATTTTAAGAATCGATCTGTCATCTCCAGAATGTAAAAGTATTCTCCTGGAAATGCAGATTTAACACACAAAAACATAAAAGTACCCAAAATATGTAGAATTTCAGATTCAACTGTAATTATTGGTGCACAAATTTGTATCATTTTTACCATGTGTGGTGGGTTTCTAGCTCCTTTATCTACATCCGGGTAGCTTGATCTATAATATTGCATACAAAAATAGAAGGATTTAGCACCAAAAAATTGAATTACTCATGCAAAGTACAATTAAATACAACTAAATTGTATTAAAAGTGAAGTTGAGAAACTTTCCTGCACCGTAAATTTTGAATTTGTCTCATATTTATTGAATATGCTACACTATAAAAATAAGAGAGGACTTAAAATATAACTCATGTATAAAGATGACATTTTTATCGGAAAGGTTTGAAACATTATGGAAGTACAAATCCTGTCTTAGAACTGTGTATTTCTGGGTTTAGATAGGTAAATAGTATTTTATAGTGTCTTATGTATTTGTCGTGAGCTGTTAATCCTTTTTAAAAAATTACATTTCAGCTGCATAAAATGTCTGAAATCTAAATTTTAAGGTTTTTTTACACTAACTCCATTAAGTTCACACAATCCACAGCTTCGTAACCCCATCTCTTAAATGAGACATATTCTACTCTCCATCTGCTTGTATTTGCCTCTTCCATTTATTCCTTCTCTCCTCGCCGCCTTCCTCTCAGTCGTCGTCATGCTCGTAGATCAATGCTGAGACCTTCTTTATCTTTTACACATCAGTAGTGCAGCACCGTTCGGCCTTCTGCCCCATTTATTTTCAGCATTTTTCTTTCTTTTACATGTGCACCTCTGATAATGCTGCTGCTCTGTCTCTATTCACATCACAAGTCTGCACGGGACCAAAACTGTTCTCCTGACTGAGCAGAGGTCAGCGAGGGTCACAGACACAAATACAGGGATTCAGGCTCACATATACAGACTATATGTGCATGCAAGTGTGTAAGGAAACATAGAGGACACTCAAATGTTTGCAGAAATACAGCATATATAGAGAGAGAAGTATTTGCAGTGACCATGGGGTAACCCACAATCACCCTGCCCCAAAGTGTGCAAGAGGAAAGTCACTCCTTAAAAAAAAGAGAGAAAACCAGGAAAGGTTGATAGATGGAGGGCTGGTAATGAAATGGAGACATCAAGGAGCATGAAGAGGAGAGGAGGGAGGGATGGAGGGAGTGTGGAAACAACCTAGAAAGAAAGGGGAGAAAGAGAAAAGAGAGAGAGGGAAGGAGAGAGAGGGGGGGGAATAAGAAGAATAGCCTTTTGCCTGTGTTCCATCAAGGGAGAAATTACACATTTACTAAGGTTTTTTCTTAAGACGACGGCCCTCATAGATCAAACCGCTTGGATGTACCAGCCAATTTTCAACATGAAATATAGACACCAGAAATCTATTACACCTGTGTTCTCTCTCCCCTCTCCTATCTGCAGCTCCTTCTCACAAAAGGTTGATGCATCTACATCACTGTCGGCTCTCCTGCCGCCGCATCTCTCTGCCTTCTCCTCCTCGGAGGCCATGGATCTCCCAGCATCCCTCTCTGACATGTACATTATGTTATCCGCCGGTACATCTGCTTGACAAATGGGGAAGTCGATCATATTCAATAATTATCTGACCTTTTTTCCTTTGTTGTATTTCTGCTGCTTCTTTTAGTGCCGTAATATTAAGACGACTTCCAGCAGGACTTTTTTTTGTGTTAGCATGTATGATTACAGCTACCAAAGCAGGTGACATTTGTGACAAAGATCATGTTAAAAGACTTCAGATAAGAGTACATTCAGCTATTTTATCTTTAACACTATTCAAAACTTTGATAAGATGATGAACTGTATCCACATATTGAAAGATACGCTGAGTTTTGTGGATATTGTAGAAAAAGAGTAATACACATGTTAGCATCAGTTCTTATATTGTGCATCTTATGTTGAAATGACATTTATTCACCTTATTCTATAAATATGCAGCATACAATATTTTAGTGTGTATTTTGTTTTAATTTCAATATAGAATAAATTTTCTTTGGATGAATAAATCTAGATTTCTAAGCTGAATATCCTGCAAATATTTTCCCACAAAGTTATTTTTACTGCAATTTAGGTCCTTCAAATCTATTTTTTTTTTATACATTATTACATTAAATCTGCACTGTCTTTGTGCATCTTTGGTTAGGTTGCGCCATATTTCCCCACTGAAAATATTATTTATTAAGTTTTGAATTAAAATTGCAGACATTACTTCATGACATAAAGATCTTTTGAATGTTTTGAAATTCCCTAACACTGAATCTCAGACTTTCTTAATTATTTAGTTTAATAAGTTTGAAATAAAGTTTCAGAAAAATGACTAATTTATCACTTTAAACTTCCACATGTTTCAAATATGTTAATTATCCCCATATTTCTCAAAAGATAAATCATATAATTTTAGATTTGGAACCATTTTCAAAATGCTCTATTTTGTCACATGTTTTGCGTTTACCAGAAGGAGGCAGAACAAACGGTCCATTTCCTGGGTGAGTGGGGTCGGCAGGGATAAGCCGGGTCTTCTTCAGGACCTTGAGTCCAGGTCTAGAAGAGGATTTCCCACAATTCCCTGTGCTGTTATCACCTCCTAGGCTAAGTTCTTTCTGTCCTGAGCTGTGCAGCTGCTGAAACACACTGTTGTACCAAGACAGAGGATGGTTTCTATTGAGGCTTTGTAGAAGTTTGCCAGGAGCTGATGGGAGAGACCAGCATGTTTTAGTGAGTCTGTATTCTTGTAGTTTAACATATTCTCATATCGTGTGACCTTGGCCAGGTTTGGCTATTTAATAGTGTGTTTTATACCTTCATAAGTGCACAGTTTTGGACATTTAGAGTTTTTGTTCCTGAGATTCTTAGTTCAGAACTGTCCTGACATTGTGCTACTGTGCTCGGGTTAGTTTAGTTTCCTTCTGTTTGCACTTACACTACCTGTAAATATATTATATTTGTAAATCTTTTGTGTTCCGATCCTCTGTTGCCATGTCCTCGTTGTCTGCACCTGAGTCTGTGTACCGGAACTGAACAATTTTGTGTTCTTGTGTGATTAGTTTCATATTATTTTTTTGCCTTAACTTTTGTTTTCCCTTCTTTGCTGTTTGGTAGGTTGAGACACCAAAACTACTCGATCAGGTTGAGGCAGCAAAACATCATGATTTAGGGTAAAAGACCCTTTCAGAAAAGTTAGGAAGCTTCACTTTCTAGCCTGTCCCACATAAAGGTGACTACAGCGGAGATTGGTCAATTTGAAAATGTAACTATAAATCGCTTTTAAAATGGGTTTCCAGTACATATGAGTCCAAGTTTACACAAAAGTAAATACACAAATCAAATACCAGGAACGGTCTTCCCCCACATCTCCTTCTTTAAGTCACAGAACACAGCAGAGAAGCTCACATGCAGAGCAGAAGAATATCTAACAATCCCAATGACAGAACCATAGAGGAGGATGTGCTGGACTATTTATAATTTACTGAGCCCTTTGAACACCACACCTGAGAAAATAAGGAAATTAGAGATGTTAAAGAAACAAAAAAAAGGTGCTGATATCTCACATCTATTGTTCAGAGAAGCTTTTAAACCATGACATCAGTGACGTGTTGTTACAGTCGGAGCGGTTAATGAATAATCACTGGAGTATAAAAGTCAAGCAGCTGTCACCTGGACAGCAGGATGTGTTTTTCCCTGCACATCCTGAAACTCCCACTCACAGATCTAACACACACACACACACACACACACACACACACTGGAACTTTTACAATACTCTCCAGAGCAGCAAACAGTAAATTCAGAATATGTAATGGAATGATTTGAAATATAGAAAATAAAATCTCAAACCACTGTCAGCTGATTCTACAGTCATGATGCAGTGTCCTGTCACTCATTTTTTGCCATCATATTTACTTATATTTAATTTTTTTGTTTGTTTTTTAGACATCTGTGGACACGTTTTAAAGTTGATGAAGACAATTTAGAAAAAAAAATGCTGAGCTTCTTGAATTGTCTCCTTTACAAAATTACACAATTAAAGCTGTACTAACCAACATTTTTATAGCAACAACAGATCAAATGACTGTGTTTAAAATGAAAGTAAATCCACAGAGAATTACCTGCTTTATGGAGTATTTTAGCATCTTTCATTGCTTTGGTTCAGTCTCAGTGCTCTTAACAACTTTTTCAACAGTCAAGGGGGAAAAAACGTGAAATTAATCCCAATGTTGGGAAAGTTACTGAGAAAATCTCATAAGTTGCTTTTCACTCTTTGCTGCTGCTATCAAAAGTAATCAGCTGCAATATTACTTTTGGTGCTGCTCCTCTTCGCACTCTGACTGCAACACTCGATTTTAGCTCCTGTCTCTAAGGAACCCTTCCTGAAAAGTCCAGTCTGCTCTGATAGCACAGCTGGCCCAACAAAAGTGAGGCGAAGTTGGTTTGTGGTGCAACCTCTGCAGCAGTGGTGACAAACTGTGAGATAGCTGTTTATTGTCTGAGGATGTGCCAAAGAAGCTGCTCGGCAAGAATTATGCAAATATGTTACATGTAATAATCATAATAATAACTTTTTTTGTATAGAACGGCTTATCGGGAAACGTTCTGGGAGAAGGATTTGTCCTTGGTGGGGTCTTCGTCATCGGACAAGGAGAGCAGGGAATACTTCTGGAGCACAGAGAGATCGAGTTCAGTGACCAAGTCAACAGCTTGTTATCATGAAGGTTTGATAACACAGCATGTAGGTTTGTGTTTACAACTTGTTATGCGACCTCTGAGTGGTCAAAAAATCTGCAACGCAGCTTTAAATTCACACAGTGCAGGTCTCCTCTGTACCATCACAAGTTTGACACACTAATACATATATTCAGCTGAATCTCCCACCCCCTGCATTACACAAATCTCCCGACTGATAGATGCTGTGATACAGGAGAAAGGAAGGTAAGTAGAGGGAGGATCTTCATGTAAAATTCACTTAGCTGCCATATTTTTTCCTGCGGGACAAGATTAATTGCGTTATAACTTGTTTCAGGAGAGGAGGGGGGTGTACGTAGAAAAATGGCAGCGCCTGCCGGTCCAACCCGGAGCCCCTTCCTCCCTCTCTCCTCTCCCCTCCTCTCCGCGGCGACCATCTCTTAATACATCCTGAGAAATTGAGGTTAAGAGGGGATATCCAGGGGGTTATCTGGCATCGCGGCGCTCGGCGTGGGGAGATTGATGGTCTTAAGAGGCCGGGGTGCTGTGGTCATATTCATATGGTAATTCCTCCCCATTGTCCCTGCGGAAACCGAGGCTTTCTTTAATCTGTGAGGGAGGCCTCCTCTCCCTCTCTCTGTTGAAACGAAGCCCAGCATCACTTTATCATCTCCGCAGATGCTACGATGACGACGGGAGGCCTATGACGTCTGGATGGATCTATCAGAGTCACCTGTTTTGTGCCGCGTGTAAATTAAAAAGGAGAAGAGGTGGGAGAATCGTTGATAGGATAATGTCGGAGGGTGTTTCAGGGGAGGGCATGGGGAATGTAATGATAACTCTATACTGGACGTTATTTTAATCCTCGTCCCTCCCAGACGAGGGAAAGATAACTTCAATCCATTTGTGACTAAGATGCATTCAGTTCTGACAATTTCAGCTCCTCCAGTCCAATTCGGAGATAGCAATCCTCTGTGATAAAGGCATTTTGGTTTTACAGTTGTAAATCCGTCTATTCAAACGTCTGGGATTGTATGAATGCATTACACCTTTTTAGTTTGTTATCTTGGAGGGCTTTTTGTCGCGTGCATACTTATCAAACTGGCATGCTTCTGCAAACTTAGTAAGCAGATTGTGGAGATGAGGAAAACAGCTTTATTGTGTTGTTGCATATGTTTTTATCCTCTCCAACTTACGTGTAATTTTTCAAAAAAGCACAGATGCCTGCGTTAAAGTGATTACCCACTTTCTGCTCATTGTCTAACACCTGATGTAAAGAAGGAAGCATAAATTGTACGAGCATTTTCTTCGGAGGCATGGAGCAGCACATCAGTACAGATAATGTGCAGTAAACTTGTCTGCGGTCGATCTATATCCCCGCATGCTGAATCTATACATGCGGATCAACATCTCCCATAATAAATGGCTTATCTATATACTTGGTGGATCTATATATCCAGTACATGGCTGCTCGATAGTAATGAATCTGAGCTCACAGGGTAGACAACGAGATGTCTCCTCTGAGGCCCACAACGCCGAGGAGCAAACACAGGAACAAACACACAAGAAAAGAGAAAAACTGAGATGTTGTGTTGCTAAATATTAATATATCTGTTCATTATCAAGATGCAGTTATTGTGTTTACTTTTACTGGTGGCCAATTTGTGCATTAAAACATCACCAGGATGCAGGAAATAAAGGGTTTCTGGAGAACGACCTCTGCTCCTGCCCGTCTCTGTACAAGGCCCTTTTAAAATATCATCGTCATCTATCTAATATTATCGAATATGTTTTAAATTTTGACGTAGGTAGCACTGCGGGGGCTTTAACAAAATAGCAGTATTTGACAACAGGTTGGGATGACATGCTAAAATGAATACCAACCAGAAGGCATCTGATAACACAAATCTCCTTTGAGGCAAACTACACAGAGTGCAGGAAACAACAATACAACTAAGACTGAGCTACAGCTCACATCTATGAGGAATTCTACCTTGAATAAGTGCAACTGCACATGCAGATGTTTGTTTTCGGTAAAAGATATGTAAAAGATATGAAAGATATGTCTTGCTGTAGGTAGTTGAATTACATTGTGCTATGCGTTGAGCCAGGATCAACTTTTTTGCAGATGACACTGCCTTTTTGTGTTAAAATGGTCTGTACTTGTATTTCCATGGCAAATGAATAATAAAAGCCCATTTCAAAATGACATTTTTAGCTATGCTGTGCAAACTCACAGAACCAGGGAGAGAAAAATAGAGTAAGTAGTAGAGAGGTCCACGCCAAGACACAAACCACAGCTTTGATTAAGTTGGGCTGCACTGATTTTCTCACTGCTGCTCCGATCAGTCTCTTCACTGACCAACCATTGACTTCCTGTAGTCTGCTGCTGCTGGCGTTCAAACTTTTCATCTCATCAACCCCACCAACACACACACACTCACACACACCACCACCATCTCCCTCTCTCCTTAATCAATACCCGTATTAATCATCCAAAATATCTATGTGACAAACCAATTATTAATCTGCGCTGTCAAGTCCAATACAGTGATAATGAATTTAGTGGGAATGCTGTGGACTCCATCCATTCATTAACTGCTGATGGCTGCTGTAATGACTGCTCAATGTCACCAGGATATTCTAGCGCTGTTGTTCAGACTGTGGCCTCACACATATTTAACACGTACAAACCTACATGCACCCAAGGCATGTTTGCATAGAGTGAATGCAGTTAAGCATTAAGATCCACAACTAGAATGTAAAAGATTCATCCTCCTCTTCACCCTTCAACATCTTCCCTCCAATCTTCCTCTGACTCACTCCTGTCGTCCTCCTCCCTCTCCTCATATTGATGTCTTAGTTCCTCGCTCCAATAAGCGTCTAATCAACAGCAGAGGAGATCAGATCAGATCACAGCAGGATGATGGATCTGGGAATCATTTACTGGGGCTGGCCCATGCTTCTAAACCACAGGAATGTATTTTCAGGATGATAGCTTGATGAAATGATGAGCTCTGCGTTCCACACCACCAGTCCACTGCTTGCACTAAATAAGAGCTGGAGAAACTTTAGGTTTAGGCTTCATTACCAAAGAAAAACATATTATTCATCGCTATTGACAAAATTACAGACCCATAGCTTCAAATGGGGCTCAACAGTGTAGGCTACTGATATGATATCACAATCATTTTATGTCCCTAACTTGAATTAATCATTATATGATTACTATAAAGTTAAGAAACTCTAAACAGAACATCATTCTTAGACTTTTCTTTATCACAACAGAGATTTTACCTCATAATATTAGAAAGAAAACATACATAATGGTCCCTTTCTGTTCTGTCTCAGCAAACCATGAACAAAACTGACCCTGAACTGCAGGAAGTTAGTCAGGAAAGTTGAGCAAACCACAACCTGGACTGATTGTTACAGTATCTCTTCTTGTTTACCAAAAGCCTCAACATATTCCAAAGCGTACATGGGTGTGGACGCTTTGACACATATTGATAGAGGAAAACAATCTGTTGCTCTTCATGTTAAACAGAAAAACACATGGTGGTCTTGTAGATATTTCTGAAAGGTTTGCTGAGATTTTGGAAGTGGTATTAATCTTCTGTAACTTGCAAGAATAAATAAATAAATAACGAAGATACCCGATTGATGAACACTTCCTTTAGGTAAGTCTTGTCTCAGCTTTGCCTACATTGTCTAATGTGAAAGTAAAATCGATTATTAGCTCCTAAGTTGTCATTTATTATCTGTTTGTTCATTTTACATGCATGCATCTTTGTTGTTTTGGGCAAATTTCTGACAGCTCAGTTGTTGAAGAAGTGTGTAGGGTTCAGAAAGGTTGAGGTTTGACGCCAACCGGAGAAGATATTTACACCTCTAAAATATGTCTTTGGAAGTCCTTGGAAAGATGGACTCAACGTTTCTCACATGGTATGAATGAGTATGCCATAAAGTTTAACCCTTTAAAGGGCATTCTTTGAAATACTTCGAAATTAAAAAATTCAACCCTAGAGTGTTATTGGAGGACACAAGAAGAAATGTATACATCATCACTTAGCACAACCACTCAACCATAAAAATGTGTGAGTTTCGTCAACCAACCATGGTTACTTTTGACATTTCGACTGCAAGTATGGAAGAGGACCAAGCCGCAAGTCCGTGTTTTTCCAAATCTGGAGAAAAGAGCATGTTTGCTGATTGGTCAAATGCCACAATGTCATGTGCTGTAAAGTAGAGTGATCTTCAATGATTGGCTGGGTGAAAACCACATGCTTCTCGATCTCACTGAGAGGCGGGAGTAATGCCATATTGAACCCTTTGATGCGCAACGTGGCTCAAGACATACCCAATTTCCATTGAATATGGGTCACTTATGACCCATGTTGTGCATCAAATGGTTGATGTGTTACCAAGTTACCAAGTAAGATCACTTCCTTGACAAAGACTTAGAACCTTAGAACGAGCCAACAGGAAAAGAGTTTGTGTTCACTATAAATGCTGTAACATTTGTACTTAATCCTTGAGGGAGAGAGGAGAGAGCCCCCCCACCCCCACCCCCACCCCCCACCCCCCAGTTACAAAAGGTATTTCCCATTACAATGATGTACTTTTGTTCTCCATATTGTTAACAATAATACATTTGTGGACAACACAGCAGTATGTTTGTTTTCTTATTCAAGGGTAGAACCAGAGTGTAAAATATCCCTGACACTAACCTGACAGGTTATCCTTGCATTTACATATAACTGTACACATTTTTTACGAACTTGTAAATCATCAGCTTAGACTCCCACTCCATTACCAAAAAGCCCTTGGGCTGTCCAGTATTTGCACAGGCAAAATAATGATGAATCATGTCATGCAGACTGCTTTGTGTGCGGGTCATCGTTCAGTATTTCTGCCCTCCATGTTGTCTGATGCCAGCTCCCCTCATCTCTCCCAGCAGCCGCCACATTTGCATACAAATGAACATCTAAACGGGCTCAATGACATAATTGACTCGCAATTAGAAATTTTCTTGAGCTGGTCACTTTGCACTGGACGGACCGAGTGCACAAAATGAGGAACGACACACACACACACACACACACACACACACACGCACACGCATACACAGAAGGAGAGAAAAATGGCTGCTGTTTTGCATATTAATGAGAGTCATTAGCTGTCGCTTGGCAATGGCTGACAAGGGGACTTATTTATGCCCTGGCCCTCGATGCCTGACTGGGGGAAAGTGTCCACTTCAGCGACCAGCGCTAATTGTTTCTGAGCATGTTGTCCGGCTGATCATCATCATCATCATGGGAAATTAGGCCCGCTTCAAAAAGACGACTTGGCTGACGTTGAGCATGGCCTATTATGATAACTCTGTGTAAGCTTTTAACTTCTGGTGCACTACAAGAGCCAAGCTTTTAACTTGGGCCCATTAGGGGCCTTGTATCTTGCTGTTTCACTCCGCCTAACAACTATTGAATTCCAAAAAGTAGAAAGACGAGCCAAAATAGCAAGTGATTATGTTAATATTTTGATAAATGAAAGTGGGGAAGTTGTATTAGTTAGACTTTCATGGAGAAACTGCTGATTTCTGTTCAGAAAGCAACTGGAATGAAAACAAATGTATTAACAGGTTCTGTTTCAAATCAGATCACTACACAAAACCTCCCTAATAAACTCACTAAGCCCATCAGAATGAAATAATGTTGTGCATCTGTTGGTTGTGGGCATCCATGACAGCCAAGCATAACTGTTCAATGCCAGCTCAACCAAATTAACCAATAATCAGTCAGTTTCCAGATCTAGCTCTCCATATGCAATGAATAAGACCCAGTATTTCCTTGAAGGCTAATTGTCATGGCCCTCTTACAAACAATTTTTCTTTATTGAATGTTTTACTTCCAGTAATTGGCAGCAACCTGTCGATCAAATGCCATGCCTTAAACGATACCCTGATTTATCAACTATTTATATAACTGGGACCATATTTTTAAATATAAGTTTTTCTATATTCAAGGCAATTTGAGATCATAAACTAGCTTCGAAAATGTCTACTGATGAAACAGATCAAGTGAGAAGTGGAATCATTTTCTCATAGACTTCTATACACTCAGACTTCATTATGCAACCAGGGGAGTTGCCCCCTGCTGGTTGTCTGAAAGAATGCATGTTTAAAGCACTTTAAAATTTTTCAAAATAACAATAACATTCTTAAAATAAGAATTTTTAACAGATGCAGAATTGTATTTTTTAAGTCTGAAGAGCACTTTGCTATGATTTTTAATTTGCAATCAAGTGGTGCTAAAATGATGAATTCATTCACCAAATCTTCTGATAATGGAAAAATCTTAAAAACGTAATGAATCATCTAAAAACATTCACCAACTTGCAAATATGTTTTGGATTTTGCCTGGAAAATATGCTTGTTTGTCAAATGTGTTTCCACTGAGCGAACCCTAAAATAAAATAACTAATTGTTCAGACAAAATATATAATCTGAAAATGTCAGCTCGGGTCCTTGGTATTTTTCTGTTTTATTCAAACATCAAATGAGACACTGAGGCCCTTGGTGGTCTTGCAGATGCAGACAACATACAGAAACCTCCTTAGCTTGTCGTTGCTGCTTTGTGCATTAGCTCATCTGTGTCTTGTTATCTGGCTGTTGCTCCACCATGTAGGCTTATAGGCTTCTTTACAGAAAAGGTCTCTCTCTTCTCCTCCGTCGCTCTCAGCTGGAGTGCCAGGCAAGCCACTCCGCAGCGATCCAGAGATGAGGAGTGTGACAACAAAGAGGTGGAGGACAAGGAGGTTTTAGTGCACACACACACACACACACACACTTGCAGCAGTGTGCAGTAGTAATGGTCTCGACAGCTTTAGCACCCCCATATTGTAAACAGAGGGGTGGTGACCGCCTCCCTGTGCTTGTTAACATCATCTCCGTCATTCAGCAGACGCGGCACTGTCAGCACCTCGCTGTGCCCCGACACAATCAACATTAAGCATGACACACACACACACCTACACAGACACACTGACTGTATGTACACTCATACAGCAATGCATTCAACTTTACACACACACTCGCTTTCACCAGGAAATTTCATCCTGTGATACATTTGCGCACACATAATATTCGCACACATAAGGATTTACACACACAGGTATAGATATATGTGCTCACACAGACACAAACATTCCTCTGAAACACACACAAACACACACACACACACTAGCGCACATCCTGGCAGCGCCCCATGCAATCAGCATTATCCATGTGAGCTCCTTAATGGGCACCTCGTAAAACAGACGACAGCTCTGCTACCGAGAACATCCACAGGGGGGGAGACAAACTACCTGCACTGGCACACAAATGCTGAAGACACACAGGAACACAGTGACTAACATGAAAACACTGCTTGCACACAAACAAATATGAAGCTGATTGTTGACTCGGCTGGTCTTTTCTGGTTTGTTCTCTTTCTGTATGAGCTGAAATGAAAAAGCACCTCAGCACTGTGTTGTAGTTCTTGATTGCAGTTGAGTTGTGCAAAGCTGGCGGGTTTACAGTATACAGCAGGAGTGAGTGTATCCCTGTGCAATATCGCTTCAATCTCAAATGATTCAAAATTGTACCGTATTTCCTCTCATGAGCATGCAAACACAAATATTTAAGGGCGACTACATTCGAAATGCAGGTCTTTAAGTAAAAACTCAGTGCAGCAAAACTGAATTTGGTTTAAATGATCACAGATTTTCTAACTTGTGTGCAGCTGTGATTTCCAGTTAGCTAACTGAATTGAATGAAGGTGGTTATAGAATGACTTGGGAACGCCAGAGCTTTCTCAGGTTTAGACCTTTGAGCTGTGTCTAGTATTTACATGTCCGTATCATGGCTCCACATGGAAAAAAGTTGTCGCAAGAATAATCTGATTGTGAAACGAAACAAAGATGGAAAAGGATACAGGATGATCAGTGACCAACTAAAAATAAGTGGAATCACAGTTGTTCAGCACAAAACTGAGTATGAAACTTTTAGAAGACACAAGAAGAAGTTTCATGCACACTGGAAGCACAGATGAGATCAAAATAAGTGAATTCCTAATTTGAGGCCTGTACTTTTAATGGATAAAAGTAAATTCTGTAATTTTACAAAAGAGTCAATACCATACGGTTCAACTTTGGAAAAATATGACCGCTGTAAGGTGATTCAGTTTGAATCATCTGACATTTAAATTATATTACGCAAGGTGTGCCTATTTATGAAACTGACTCGTAACTGAGCTCTGTCAACACAGCTGTTATTTGCAGCATAATTCTGTCTTATAATATCTTATTTAAAACTTCTGAGCATCATTCCCCTCTGAAATTATATTTAGTTTTAATTAAAGTATTTCAGATTGTTTTAATCCACTATTGGCTGTTCACAACCTGTCAGAACATACGGCCACTTAACTGTCCAATCAGGCTCTAATATGTGCATGTTTCCACGTCCCCAGATCTCCAGACTTACTTTGGTGGGTACGATTTAATCATAAAAACAGAAATATTGACCAAAATTACAAAGACAAGACCCAGATTGTAATAAACAGACACTGTCCTTTAATAGCAGACACATCTGAAGCTAAATTTAATGTGAAATTCCAAATTAAGACAAACCAAGCCTTTCAGGGAAACTCAGGTTATCATGAATCACTACAATCCTTAATGAGCTTAAACAGGAAACAAAGCTGGTCAAACAGAGATTCAAACAATCAGGGAAGACTCCGTGTTGACGATGTGCTGTGACATTCACATCACCTACCAGACGGAAGAAAAAGCAGCAAAAAGGACTGAAAATCACCACAAAACCACGATGCACTTCAAGGCTCGGTTGAGCTGCAGATGCTATCAGCTAAAGCTGGTGCGATGCCACCTGGTGTGTATCTGCCTGTGTGTGAGTGTGGTCACTGGGACATAAAAAGGATCACGCCACCCATGTCAGATATGCTGCCCTTTCTGCTAACGGCTCCAGAGGCCACCGAGGCTAACTACCCTCGCCGCCCCCCACCTCTGCCACCCTCCTCCCACGTGCACGCTCACACGTGCGCGGCTGCGGCACACACAGCCGTGGTCATTCTGTACGTCTCCAGCCAGCTAGCGGCGACGTTTTCGCCACAACTGCCAGTGCATTTGACCTTTCCCGTCCGGGCCTAATCGGATTGTGTCCCTCTTTATGAAATCAGACGCTAAAGGTCAGCAGGCTGTTTAACATGGGATGGAGGCCCAGAGCTATGGAATTTGCCTTGGCAGTAAATTACCTTTATTATGTTTGGTCCGTGTGATTCTATACCCTCCCAAAGGCCGAGGGGCTCTGGACGTGGTGATACATGGAAATGGGCTACATGGCTGGAGTTTTCCACAAAGGCCCAAGGAAAGTCTTCACTCCAGAAAAGCAAAAACTGAGTTTGAGTGCTGCATAGCGTTAAACATAGATCATTCTTTGAACAGGGAAACAGCAATTGAAACCTTGAGGATAATTTAGGAGCTGTTTCGAATTGTAGAAGTTCAAATGTACACTTCCTTTCGTAGCTATTTCAGGACCTCTAGTTGACAGATGCTGCCCCGTAGAAAAAATGTCAACATTTGATGTTTTAGCCACTATACCAAAAGACATACAGTATGTTTACGTTCAACTGATGAAGCCCTTGATCATTTGGAGTCATTATGAAGGGAGCAAAGAGCAAACATTAATTAACAATGCTGGCTTAGGAAGGAGGTCCAGGATCAACAAAACATTAGACTGTTATATGGGAGATAGTTGTTTGCAACTGTAACTTAGTGATAAAGACAGTCAAAGTATAATGAGAAAACAAGCCATTTAGTTTGCCCAAACTATGTCTTTGATAATGTTTTATTTTTGATAAGATATGAAAGAGTGATATTAAGTTAATAATAAAGCTATTAATTACAAATTATGAACAATCTCAAAAAAAATATTCACATACGTTATCAGAATTTAATCTGATTGATTTATGTTGGAAGCACATTCTTTGGTCAGCTGAGGCCAAGATGAATTTGATTGGCTCAGATTTGGTCCAGCTTGAGTGGTGTAAACACAGTGAATGCATGGAGATGATAGTGTGATTAAATCAGGCTGGATGAGTGAAAAAAACTATTAGTTACATCTTCTACACAATTTAAAAGAGATTCTTACACAGATTTTCAGTATTCCACGTGTCCTAATAGCCCGAACATTCCTTAAGCTTGTTTTTAAAAATCCGATAATGTATTTGAAGCTGATTCTTTACTCTCTTGCATGAAAACAAAGTTTATATGACTTGTGATATTACTGGCTGGCTAAAATATGCTCAGTTACTCAACAGCACACACAGTCCTTTGAAGATTTGCTCGGATGCATACATTCGTACACGAAGACAGAGGCAGAGAAGTGACAGAGATAAAGACGCATGCGGACAGAATGACCCGAGATGAAGAAAACACATCATCCTGGATACTGGACGCTGTCTATTTTGGAGGCTGATCTCTTTCTCTAACGCACACATAGACACAAGCAAACACACATCATCTCTGATATGTCGTGTTGTCCATTTGAGGAATGTTCCTGTCAAGCAGAAAGTCCTCGCCTGGTTGTCATGTAAACCTTTGATCCATCACGCAAGCCAGTTCCTGATCCCTCACCCCTTCATACCTACTGATCATCACTCACATGATACGCTCCCTACCTCACCATGGACGTGTGTGTGTGTGTTGCTAACCGACGGAAAGGCTGCTGTATTCAGGCTGACATCCATCGTGCCGCAGGCTACTAACAGAATGATGATGGAGATGAAACTGATACGTGCGGACAACAAAGACGAAAGCTCTTCAAGGCCTTTTACGCACTGTGAGTATCATCAAAGGGGGCAGTTGGTGATGAGCATTACTAAAGACAACAGCTGTTATGTGAGAAATCATTACCCTTATGTTCAATCGCTTGTTCAATTATGGTTGCACATGAAACATTCTTTCCTATAAAGTACAGATTTGCTATTTTATGCACTATTTTATCGCACATTATTTATTTTTTTATTTCTAAGGGTCACCTTCAGAACTATCCCTTCATAAAATCAGCTCGGATGAGTCAAAAAGAGCCATGTATCTCTGCAAGAAAAGGAATGAAAGAGGAAGAAAGAAGGCAGACTGTGGATTCTAATAGAATCTTAACTCATCTCTCACTAAAAGCCTCCTCCAGAAACAATTACAGATAAAAAATGAACATTGCCTATTTCAAACAGAACATGCTCACATTCATAACCCCCTAAACCAATTGTAAAAATGGCTCCTTCTCGGGATGAGCTGCAAATGTTTTCAGACTAATACCATTTCCCTCATCAATCGGCTGCTAATGACTGCGAGGTTTCAGAGTTGATGTGAGGGAAGGGTCGGTGGCACATAACTTTGTCTGGGGAACATTGTCTGCAAACTCTGGGGAGCGATGCTTTACAGTAAAGGTGAAATCCACACAGTTTACATATGTGCTGCCTGTGATCCAGCGCTCTTTAATCACTATCGACTAACTTTCTGTCCGAGCTCGAGGAAGTAGAGCAGGCATTTTTTAATTTGTGATGTAATTGAGGGGCACTTTGTCAGGTGGAAACACTGGAAATTGCAGTGGACTCTGTGAACTTTCATGTGAAAACAAGAGCATGTAATAGAGTTACAAAGTGTCTTCCCTCTCTCCCTAGTCCCATTTAAAATTCTTCTTTAAGCGTAGATCATATCAGATTTTACAAAAATCAGTCATAAGTAACAGATCAGGTTTCTCAAGACCATTAGCTTTAAAGATTACAGAATCTGAAGCTTGGCAAGTAGATTTTTCTTGCTGAGATGCATCTCGGGGGTCATTGCTAACTCCTTCGGTTACTTTCTGTGTGCAGTCATTTTAAACTGTTTTTGTATATGCAGTCATGGAAAAACTTATTAGACCACCCGTTTTCTTCAATTTCTTGTTCATTTTAATTCCTGGTACAACTAAAATTATACTTGTTTGGACAAATAGAATGAAAACAACAAAATTAGCTTATAAAGGTCTAATTTCAGACCTGATATTTAGACATTTTCCATAGTTTTCTTGATATAAACCAAAATCACTTCAGTTCTTACATCAATAGCTATGACACTGTAGTGCCAAAAACAGCTTTAAGGATTCCATGTTTTCCTTTCTGTCTGTTTCAGTCTCATGATCCACACAGGAGTTAGTACTTGATTGTATAACTATTGTTTCTGCGTCTTGGCATGCTCTCCCCCAGCTTCTGACATTGTTCTGCTGTCACAGCAGCCCACTCCTGTTGCACAAATTCAAAGTGCCAATTTCATTTGGAGTGACGAAAAAAGTTACAACTTGAAAAGTAAATACAAAGGACTACAAATCTGCAGACACTTTCTTATTGGATTGTTCCAGATATTCATATCTGTAGTCACTGCATAAATTAAATTCTCATTCTGTGTCTCAGCTAATCATAGTTTAATTCCACTGTTAAAAATTCACAAGACCAGAATTTTCATGTTTTGTAGCTTTGATTTTCTTTATTTAATTCATGTGCAAAATCATGCAAAACCACAAAACCAGTGTTCAAAATCATTTCTCTGAGCATGCATGGCTGCCTGACAGTTTGTCTCTGTTGTGCTGCTTTCTCTAAGTTTCATACGTGGACCGAGAAAATATCCATATTTTAATCTCAAATTGTCTGAAATTATGCTTGAAGATGTCTGCAGCAGTGATTTAATATTTTTTTATTTTTGTCCTCCCTACTATAGATGTTGGTTGTTACAGTATTATCAACAGAATTTGTGGTAAAGCACCAGCCCTCACAGCATTCCTCTAAAATTTTCAGTAATTTACAGTAAAAAACAAAAGAGAAATAAAATGATAATCCAACAACAGGCCGGTGTCGCAAACAGCATCTGTGAGGAGGAAGAAATTTGGCCAAACACAACAAAAACCCTCATTACTTGCCTCCACTCATAAAACCATAACACTCAAAGTTGCATTATATAAAACTCATTTGCACATTAAACACTCCACACTTGTTAAGCTCAGACTCTGTTATCATTACAAAGTCCGCCACTTAAGCCCGCAACATAAATACAACTGCAGCCGGCTGTACAGTAAAGACTCTTGAGAGTGCACATACCTTCCATCAAAAATTAACTTGAGTAGCTTTGATAATTATACGAGGGTGTAAAATATTTATCAGCGAGCGGTGGGAGAGCCGCACAGAGGAGCTCGAATGAACATCAACTTCATCCAGAACAATAACAATTACAAACTGCTGACTGCTCTCCTGGCCACTGTGTTCCTCACTGTGTCTCACTTATTCTGCTCTGGCTTTCTCCCTTTCTCCCTCCGTGGTTCTCTTTGAACACGTCTCTTTCTGCACCTTTCTATTTGCATCCCTTTTTCTGCAGCGGAGGCGGGGAGGGAGGGGACGGGAAGGAGATGATTTAAGGTAATGAGAGGAGTAAAACATCATTAGTGCAAATTAACTTTTGTCAGCTGAGGTGATCTTGGTGGGGGCGCTTCTGCCACCGGCGGCAGCTCAGATAATGGCAATTTATGCATTAACGTGTGTTACAGTGTGTGTGTGTGTGTGTGAGTCTGGTGATGGCCACCAAGGACGCTTTCAGCCTTAAAGGGCAAGTCCAATCTTTTGAAAGGCCTTTTCTCAGACACCCTAAATGTTTTCATGCCGGCTAATCTAAATACAATAGTTCTGATATGAAAGTGAGAATGGCTTTCCCTGGACTTAACTGTCGAAAGTAAATAAGAGGTTACTGCATCCTGAATACTTTAATTTCTTTGAGGAAGTCAAAAGTTTGGACACACACCTACTCATTCAATGTTTTTTTATTTCATTTATTTTGTAGATCAATACTGAAGACATCAAATCTATAAAAGAGTACATATAGAATACATACGTATTGGCCTTCACCAGGGCTGCCCCTTGTCTCTGATCCTGTTCGTGGTGTTCATGGACGAGCATGGACAGGATCTCAATATGCAGCCAAGGTGAGGAGGGTATCCGGTTTTGTTTTGCACAAGTTCTTCAAAAATCAGCTTACCTTTATTGCCACAGTTGGGAAAATATTGTTAAATCCCATTTGGCAATACCAGCATTCTTAAAGGTACTCCTTTGAGTCCTCCCCAATGATACTAAAAGTTTAGAGGTGTGAATGCCACTCCTACTTTTAGCAGTAAAATTTCTTGTGAGAAATAACTAAGGACTTAAATAACAACACAGAATCTGGTTTCTATGTTAAATCTTTCTCAACATTACCGATGCACACAACTAGACTTTAACTCTGACCAGATGTTTCTGAACAAAATGCACTTTGCATAGTTAACTGATTGTCTTTATGTCCTTTTTATGTAACTTCTTGCATTTCCAGTTTATATCAGACCAGATGTTTTCACGTCTTTAGTATAGATTGAACCAGAAGAGTTTCCCTTTCGTTTCAAATGCAGGAATTAGCAGGAGCAAGTAACCAAAATAAGTCTATTGCATCTCTGAGATTCATACTAAGTTGCTGATAACTTTAAACTTATTTGTTATTTTGAAGTCTTCAAAAGTGTTACATGTGTAGGCTGTTCTCTGTTCACAGTCTCTCTCTCTCTGCCTCCCTTCCTCTCTCCATCTCTCCATCTTCCTGGCTCTGGCAGCAGAAGGAGGCTCGGTCATGTTTAATGCATGTGGTTTGTGTTGCACTCAGCGCTGGAGAATGGGCTCCAGTCCATTAATTAGTAACAAACGGCCGTTGGAAACAAGACAGGCCCGGCACAGGTCAACCAGCTCCAAGGTCTGGAATGATGTGGACACTGATGTCTGCCCTGGGCCATCTACTGTCTGCAGCCGGGCTTCAAACCAACGCTTAACTGATTCACGGCGGTTACAACAGCGGCCACATCCTGCCCTGAATTACTTATTTGGGCCGCCGAGGCTGCTAGCCGCTTGAGAGTGTTTCCGTGAGGTGGAGGGTTTAAAAAGAGAAGGACATCGTGATTGGCTGTGTGATATTCAAGGGAACTGTAAATGATTAAGTAAATACCAATGAGGCTGCATTACATTTAGTTTAAATAATGTATTTTTTATGTAAATCAGGTGAGAGAGACAGATACACAAAAAAACGGATGGTTGCTTTGTCAGTATCTTAATTATGGAGATGTCGTCTATTTATATTAATAGATAAGATGTTATAGATAGATATTAAGATAAGATGTAGAATGAAGAATAAAAAAGCAAAACATAAAAATTAAAATATGCCACTGAAAAATTAAATATTGTACATTACATTGACATACTGCAGATGAAAATGAACATTACACATGATACTGAAACTAATATTGCCCAAACTATTAAGAAAAAAATACTTTAGTTCTTTTCTCTCCTGAATACTGGATGGTCGATAGAATCTGGATTATTTCAATTCATAATTGAACATTAGCAGAGGTGGAATTTCTGCATCAACTTCGCCTTTTTCCAAAGAAAATAGTCCTGGAGGTCAAATTCCAGATTCACTCACTGTACAAAACTTTATTGTGACGTCTGACGTCAGAGTTTTTCACAATTAAAGACCAAAGAAAAACACAAAAAGCTGTCAATATAAAATTGTGGGACTTTTTGTAACATAGTAGACAGGTATCATAGTTGACATTTTTGCTGTTTTCAGGCCTAAAATCAACATGGCTGCCTATAACCAAACACCACATGGCATTTTTACACAAAGATTCTTCTAAATATTATATATACAACTAAGTAAAATTGAAATTGAAAGTTATTCATAAAGATATCGCAGTAAACCTGTTGACATGCCATAAATCCACACTTGACTCACACATTATTTTATATTAAATCACTCAGAAAGCCTTGGAGTCTTGCCAGTCTTTTCTTCAGGAGGAAATGACATCATGTGGAGCAGGTCATGTGATCTGGAATTAACACACTTCCTTGAGAGGTGTTTTTGTAATGGGGAACTTATTTAGTTGACATTTTAGTGATATCCAGTCATTTTTTATTAATAAGTGATTGTTTCCATAATAAATAATTGTGGGATTTGTAAAGACATGATCACAATAAACATAAAAACATAGAACAAAGATATATCCCATGGACTTCAAAAGTCCCTCAAATATATATTGACCCAGACTATGTTCTGTAAATTATGGGGGGAAAAACATTGCAACTCTGTTTATCAGCAGCTGCTTGTTAAACAGTGGCACATTTGTTTCTGATGTGGGTGTCCTCCTTCTATTTTCGTCTGCTTAGGTTGACCGCATTTGGTGAAATTAACCTCCCATCTTTCAGACTGACTGTCCTCCAGACCCCGTTGGATTGGGTCTCTCTTTTAAACATTAATTTATGCATGTCAGGCTTGATTAAGTTTTTGTGCGGGTGGAATCCCAAAGTTTGAAGCAGCAGAACTGATAAAGAAGCAGAAAATTAAAAAAAATAAAATAAAAATCCAGACTTTTACACGTAGGCGAAATGTTTGTTCGGCAACAAATTCGGATTTACTCCGAGCTCCACAAAAACGTCTCCTGTATTTTTAGGACTCTGTGCAAAGGGTATTGGTTAATTAAGCAGTAAGAATAAATTATTTGTAATTATCACCACAGGAGCATCGCACAGAGAGGAAGAGAGAGAGAGAGAAAGGGGGGGGAGAAAGGGAGATAAAATCTTGTATGTTAATCAAGCCATGATGAATTGTCCATGTTCATACAAACACGGCCTCTTCATGAGTCCCCTGTGCATTCCTCACACACAGCAGCACAACAGAGTGGGCGGAGAGGATGGAATTAATTCTATGAAGTGAGCTGGCAACGACACACTGTATGTAGATAAGTGGCAGGCTGTGTGTGTGTGTGTGTGTGTGTGTGTGTGTGTGTGTGTGTGTGTGTGTGTGTGTGTGTGTGTGTGTGTGTGTGTGTGTGTGTGTGTGTGTGTGTGTGTGTGTGCATTTGAGAAAGTCTGGGATTAACTGACCAACACTTTGTCCAGATGTGTCATGCAGATCTTGTACTCAACACACTCAGCAAGGTGTTGCATGTGTGTGTGAGTGTGTGTGTGTGTGTGAGAACATAAGTAGGTGTACTATTGTCATCCTGGTCCCGGTGGCAATGACATATCTTAATCTACTTAGTTAGCGGCCAGGGGTCTTTAGCTAACGGATTATCAGCCAGATTTGAGTAATAGACTCCTCATTTAGCTTTAATGCGTTTTGCATAGAGAGCAACCTCCCCTCATCACTCTTTAAGATGAATCGGCTTCCCAGGCTACAAGATAAAGGGAAGAAAAAAAACTTCTAAAGATATTAGTCTGCCAGCAACTGCATAAATCATAACATTTTGCTAATGGAGGCAAAGTTAAAACACTAACGCAGCCTCTGTAGGGTAACAGCATTACGATATGCATGCTTTAAGTGTGCAAACAAACATGCAGCGTACTGGTAATACTGGTGTGTGGGCTCTGAAATTATCTATCTTTTTTGTTTTTTAAAAAGCTCATTTACTTTCTTGCAGTGAGTTTGATGAGAAATTAAATACCACCTTTATATCTGGATGGAGTAGACTGAACTTGTGCTCATTTAGCTTAGTTGAGTATCAAGACTGCAAATGGAAAAAGGTTAGCATGACAGTGCTAAAAAGATTTTTTTTAAATTTCTTTCTAGAAGTAAGTAAACTGTACAAAAAAAGCATAATTTTTACACCAAGTTGGTTGTTTGTTTTTTTTTTTGCACTTCTTCCATTCTTAATGTTAAGATAAAGTCATTTTGTTTGTCAAGATGTAAATTTTTTCTGTCATGTTTTGGAATTTAGGTTTCCAAGTTGACTGGTGTCTACTTTATAATAAGTCTAATAATACTGAGAGTAATTATCTTTGGATTTATTGTAATTAATAGCATGATGATCAGCTGAGTCTCAGCAGACTGGTGGGACTAGATCTCGATTTCTTTAGGAAAACGTGTAGAATTGGTCGTCAGGACAGTCTTTGACCTCACATTAGACATAAAAACGTTTGCTGTTCTTCTTAAAATGAAAATAAATCAGCCAAATGAAGGCAACAGAGTTAACGGCTGGAGTGTTTATATTTTCATAATATACGAGTCAAGAAGTGGAGTCCTGTAAAAGCGGCACAGTGCCAAAGAAATAAAAGGAAGAGGCCTTGACAGCCTGCCATCTGTCTCCACTTGGGTCCTTTCTGCAGCACCAGTCATATCAGGCTGATTAATATTATTTGTATTTACACTTTTAAATCTCTACAAGTATTTGCTGTAGGCATTTGATAGCTGAAAACTGGGAATAGACGACGAAGCAGTCTCACAAATGTACGACTAATTATTATGCGAATATTTCCTCGGTGCCTAAACAAAAAGAGGCAAAGATTAGAGTTAAATATGTGGCATGAACAAGACTTTTCTATTCTGTTAGACACTGTAGTTCCTCAGATTTATGTTACTTCCCCCTATAGAGTCTCAACCACTGACAACCATCCATTGTCTAAATGCACTTCATCCTGTAGAGGGTCGCTGCTGACATTGGACAAGAGGTAGATACGCCCCGGACAGTTCACTAGTCCGAAAAAGAACGACATATGCTCACAATCACATATATAACCTATGTACGTTCACCAGTTACCCCAGCATGTACGTCTACTACATCTTTATGGCAAAACCAATATCTTAAATATGCAACAACCAACAAAGTGTCCTGACTTTGGAGGATTTTTCTTGTCTTGTGAATCCTTTTAAGTGTTCAAACAGCATGTGAAGCTCCCACACACCACAAACACACAGTTGGAAATCCCATAAATGATGCAGAATCCATACATAAAGCCTGTCTGTATATAAATCTGTGTGTGTCCACTACCTGCAGGAGATCTGCAGCTTTTCTTTGCAATGCAATCATCGTTTGTCATGTGATATTCATTGTGGCCAGCTCCATGTTTTATAAAGAATTGCATTTGTTGCTTTTGTATATTCTTCATTGGGGTTAATAGAGGATATTTGATTGGGATGTGTTTGTTTTCAGCTGTGCAGAGTAATAAAATGCTCATATTTTTGCATAATCATGTAAAATCATTTGAACAGAGTCTTCAGTCTGTGTCACTTTTAGACACACCTCATCCTCCTCCACAACAATGCATGGGTGTATTTGTTTATTGCAAACAAGCAAAAGGTGCATGTAAAAAAAAAAGGTGCCTGCTGCAAAATCCAAGTCTGTTTTTCTCTCTCACACACACACATTTTTACCCCACAAACAAACACAAACAAAGCAGCCCTAGGCCTACCACCGCCATCATACACGGGACTTGGCCTGTCTGTGTGACACGCACAGTTTGTTTGGTAGTTTTAATTTGACAGGGCTCTGAATAGAGTCTCTGAAACACACACACACATGCACACTTCCTCAGACCTACACACACACACCTTTAATTTGACAGCGCTCTAACAAGAGCCTGCTGCTTGTCAAATGTTCTCCAGTGGCAGCAGGGATCCGCAGAGCCGAGGGGGTTCTGTTCAAGGACATCTGTGAAGAAAACACACACACACACACACACACACACACACACACACACACACACACACACACACACACACACACACACACACACACACACACACACACACACACACACTACCTTCAGTAACACACACTCGCTTTGAATAGGCTGAGAGAGGCAGCCTGCTGCACCGCACAATGGGAGAGAGGCTGCACACATGCTGAGGGGTTTCTATACCGCTGTTCCTCTCACTCTCCATCTCCAGCTCCCCTCTATGTCTCCCCTGTCTTTTTTCCTGTCTTTATCTAACATTCCATCGCTTTTTTTTTTTTTTTTTGCCTCTTTTGGTCTTAAGTAGAGGGCTGAGGGGCTGAGATAGACCAGGGGAGATTTTGATGACGGCTCCCTGTCTGGTCCAACAAGCCGATTCCCTTCTCAAACCACACATACGTACGGGCACACACACACACACCAGCTTTCTCTTGGTTCTTCAAATCCAAACACCATGAGACCTTTTAAAGTTACTCAAAGGCAGACGGGACTTTGGTCCTGATCCTCTGGATTTCAGCCCATTGAAGGTGTTTGTGTGCACTCATGAAGCATTTAGTCCTCTGTGTGTGTGTGTGTGTGTGTGTGTTGGTGTGTGTGTTGGAGCTCCCATGCTGTCTCAGACTTGGCTTCCATGGGACACTTTGCTCATTAGAGGGACGAGAGGGCGACTTGAGTGACTTCTCGTCGGCTCCCCGCTCAACTTGATCACAAGGCTGGTCCCGTGGAGCGAGAGGGAAAAGCGCCACGTGTGACGCGTGGAAAAGACAGCATGACACACCTCATGGCGGATGTGTGGAAGAAGAGCACAATAATCTATCAAAATAATTCAAAATTTGGCTTGAAAAAAGAAATGGTGAAGAAATATGAGCTCCCATTGTTGCAAACATGGGACTTTCTCAACGTCTTCTTGCAGCCCTGTGGAAAAAAAAAAAAAAAGAGTAAAAAGTCATCATTATCATTGGGCAGAAAATCACAGTATGTCAGACGTAAAAAATCAAAATGTCAAACATTATACAAAATCAGTCCAAATCAGCAGACAGGAAGGCACAGAGATTTTGCCATTAGATAATATCTTCTGCAGCGTGTGTGTGTGTGTGTGTGTGTGTGTGTGTTCCTGTCAGATAAAATACTGCACATCCCCATGCAATGATCTAGAAAGCAGGTTCACATGGCAGCAACCAAAATGTCAACATGTACATAAACACAAACGTTTCCCTTCAATTCCAAATGTGACATTAAACCGAAGGGAGGAAAAAATGTTGCCGGATTTCTGAGACAAAGTTCAGTTTTGTGGCTCTGCGTGATAACCGACGTGAACCAGTTTTAAGGTGTTGATCGTATTTCCAGATAAAACCGGCATTGATGTGACTCCGTAGCGAAGACGCTCGAGGGGTCTTGTGATGATGAAAAGCCGCCCTGATTATTTGAATCCTGTAAATCACAGCTAAAAGTCAATGTGTAAAGCCAAGGTCTGTGAAACTATCAGCCCGGAATAGAGAACGTAGACGATATGTTACCGCATTGCCAAGTGCTACCACTTAATACCATTAATCTTGGTGCTCTCCCCCCTCATCTCTCTCACTCCATCTCTGTGTTGGAGTGCTCAGCGTCCTCTAAAAGTATGGATCTTGACCGCAGCCATTTTCCGCGGAAGAAGGAAAGGCTAAAGAGAAAGCGCTGACCCCTCTTCGCCGCAATTTTCCCCTCATCAACTTGTGAGACTTCATTAACTTCCATGGGGTAATTTCTTCTTTCAGTGCGTTTCTGAAAAGGGGGAGGATGTTATGACGTTTCGCTCTCATCCACTCATTCCCAGATAGTCCCTCATTTCTCTGGCCTTCTTTTCCCAACTATTCGCTGAAAGGACTTTTAATTTGAAACTTTTCTTTCCTCTGAGTGTCACTTGTAGTATTGGAAATTTACAAGAACATAGGAGGTAGGATTTTTGGAAACCAATGTCACCTGTTCACCTGCAGAATTGTTTTTCTGGCACAGAACTTTCCACTTTTTTTTTTCCACTTTCGGAAAAGTCCTGCCATGGACACAGAGGTTCTTTTGGTAACATCTAACAGCTTTTACCCCTCAGGAACCCAAAATAAAACACCCACACTGAGCCTGGTCGTAGTATTCTTGATGTTCGGTTGAGGCCTCGTTGAGAAGTTGCGTGACGGGAACTGTGAGTCAATGCTGCCCTCTTCAGGAACATTATTGCCACTGTATGAATGGAGTCTTGCCAGTATTTGGATTTGCTCCCTAAGATATTTTAAGGTTTGATTGTTATTTACAGTTAAGCCCAAAACTGTCTTTATTTGACCAGTTGGTTTCTTCTGACTGGAAATAAATATGTAAGACAGAAGGGGAGATAAATTTTTAACAATCTCTATATTTTTCTTACAATTTCGCTAAAAAAAAAAAAAAAAACGTCGCAAATAATCATACATTTTTTTTAGCAATCAGTGTCAGAGCCTTTATTTAGTACAGTTCTTATAAATGCTAACGAGCTCTTTGAATCTCTCCACTGGGGTTTCGTTCCACTCCTCTTTTGTGATAATCTCTGGGTCTTTGAGGTTGGATTCTTCTGGTCTTCTGTTCCTCCACAGACTCTCAAAATAATTAACTTCTAGACTCTATTTTTCACCACTTTGACTGTAAGCTTTCAGATCATTGTCTTGCCTGAAGATCCACTGCGGCCCAAGAAATTCTTCAAACTGCCTGATGTTTTCCTCCACAATCTCATTGCGTCATTTGCTTTGACAAAGTTGTCATTCCAACCACCATGTTTGACCGAAACGCTGCTCTTCTCATTTGTTTGGCCGCGTCCACATCAGATGTTTATGAGCTCACAGTAATATAGTCTGTAAGTGGTGTTCATGTGAATCAGTACGAGAGCAAACTCAAAGTGGACAAAGTTAGCTTGGAAAATCCAAACTGAATCTCCATGTAATCTCCTATCTCCATGTTAGGAGATACAGGAGAATCAGTTTGGCATTGGGCGAATTGAATCGCGTTTCCCTCCCGGGAAAGTTTGGTACGACCAATCACAGCACGGGAGGCGGGAGTTAATGCTGCGTCATCTTCAGCGCCTGGATTACCCATAAAACACCTGCGGACCTCCCGTAACCAAACACAAACATTAACAAAGTTATTCCTAACACCGCTAATCGTTCGGAAGGAGTCTTTTGTTGCGCAGCCTTTTCAAAAATAAGTGTTGTACTTGAGAGTACCCCATGTATTCGCAGATTTTTGTGACAAGAACGGCAGTAATCATTCACCGCGACGCTTTCTCGGCTGCATGCCATTGTTGTTTGGACTACCTGGACTACAAGGTCGATTTGTTTGTGTCATCTGTGTTACGCTGATTGGTTCTTTCTCGTTCAAGCTGCATTCGTTAGCCCCTCCTTTTTGAAATCGTCTCCTATCATCACAATGCCAGACTGCCTTTATTTGTATTTATATTAATACATAAATAAAGTCAGTCTGGATTTTCCAGGCAAGGACAAAGTGGAATACTGCAAAAGGTCATTCACACACATTCTCGAGGTACAGCTACACTCCCCATTCCGTCCTTCTGGCATAAACCAAAGACACATTCTCACACTTGTATATTTTGTTAGACTGCCTTTAGTTGAGTACGGTACTCACCCTTCTGAGACAGATTAACATCCTTTCCATGACCACAGATATGTCTTCCAACATGGTTGTTTAAGAAATGAGCAGCTCCTCACTGCATCAGCTATACGGTTAAATAAGTTGTTGCAGATGAAACGTATTCATGACTGCAGTAATTATCTAATGAAAGGCTCGTACCTATTTGCTTAATTGAGGTGGCATCTTTTTTTGGGGGGGGCAGGCAGTGTATTATATTGTTCATTAAGTATTCTATTGCTTTTCCTATTTGCATTTCTTGATATTGACATATCATGTTTTATATTGTTGCACTTTTTGCCTTCTTGTTTTAACTTTATCTCATTTTCACTTTAATTACACGCCAAAAGTCATAGCTGCACTTAATGCTGCTAAAACTTTAAATGTGCAATCAAATATCTTGTGTCGTGTTTTAGTTGTCGTACCCTTTTGGAATTTTCTCCTTCTCTTTAAATTGATATTTTCATCGATAGTTTAGAAGCATTTTCTTTTTTTTATTCATTATTTTATTATATACCTCTGATTTGATTCACTTTCCTGTTTTTTTACATATAATTTTGTAGTATGATGACAAAAATATATATTTTACTCTATTCCCTTTGCTTTTATTGGCCTTACTGTCCAGCTTCCAGCATTATTTTGCCTTCTGGTTGTCCTGTTTGCTTCTTCTGGAAAATAACTTTGTAAAAGCGCAACACTAGAATAAATAAAGCTGTTATCACTGATGGACTCTGAGCAGGATCAGAGCTTCGTGTCTCATGTTTTCTCCAGTCAGTGATGTTCATCTGTCTGCAGCGGTACGTAAACTTTCCT
The DNA here is from genome assembly GCF_021347895.1 of Acanthochromis polyacanthus. Taxonomy (NCBI): domain Eukaryota; kingdom Metazoa; phylum Chordata; class Actinopteri; family Pomacentridae; genus Acanthochromis; species Acanthochromis polyacanthus. Next base: position 35,307,358 of record NC_067121.1, read on the forward strand.
CTTTCTCTCTTTCCTTCAAGCAGCTCTTCATGATACATGAAGTGCCAGGACCAGGCCTGGCGAGGAGACAAATGCCAACCAGTCGCTCTTCCAAATGTCAAATCTGACATGTTTTAGACATTCACCAACCGTCGCTGCTGGACCACTTCAGATCTTCACTCTTCAAACAGTCCCTGACGGCTCATGATGGGAGCGCAGGTGAAACGGATGGAAGTTATCTGATGTATTCCCTTCACTGAGCCCTCTAGTGAGGAAGTTTATTAAAGCAATAATCATAATATATAAAAAAAACTATAAGCACAGTACATAATGTGGGATGCAGTGAGCACACTAAAACATTGTTTTCCAAAACAAATACTTTGAAATGTATGGATTTAGTCACATTTAAAAATAATTGTGCAATAAGCTGCACAAAGCAAACAATAAGTTACACCCTGAGAACATACAACTGCTGTTCAGAAGCAACACTTATATATTGTTATATTAAACTAGCATGGCTTTAAAACAGCAGCTCTGATGGGAGATGTCACATCTTTAACTCTTTTCTCCTCCATTTGCATCTCTGACGGGAAGGACGAGGATACAAGGAGAAGAGTCGAGGGAAGGAATCAAGGATGTACAAACTGAGAAATGAAAAGCAGGGAGCGTCTAAGGATTCATCACCCATATTACCAGACTGTAACGTGTTCAACAAATTGGCTAAAAGTCCCAACACATAGTATGTTGAAAGTAGTAGGTGACAAAAATAAGATGTTCTACTAAATCCATTGCATGTTTCAGCTGCTGAACGTAACATTTCTGAAATATTACAAATTGTAGGACCACTGGACCACTAGGGGGCGCCATGAAAAAACAAACGACAACATAGGAGAACACTACTGCAATAGGAAGAATATGTCAGCTGGTTTAGTACACATCCTTTTATCTACATTTAAGTATCACTGAATCATATATCCAATGACTCCTAACCTGGAGACCTGGGTGAGATATTATCCTTTTATTCACATTTTTCAGAATGTTTTGGGGCGACTGTGAAGAAGACGACTTTCCTTAACTCTGAAGACCGGCTCATCCATTTTAAAAGAGCAGTCCACACCAATAAGGACGATTTTTTTAAGATATACATTTTTCCTACATGTGTTCTCTAAAAATTTGTTCACACAACCATCATTTTACAAAACATCTCCGTAAACACGAGAACACAAATGTGACTAGAAACATTCTAACAAGCCGGCCAGAGGGAGTCATCAATTTATCAACTTTGGGTACGATTAACCAAGTAACAACAGCAGCAGATGCAAAGGCTTGTGTGTCAATGAACTAGTGCAACAATGCCAAGTTAAACTGTGAAGTCGCTGCTGTTTCTAGCTCATCTATCCATTATCTATACACTGCATGATGCTCATTAGGGTCATGGGGGGGCTGGAATCTATCCCAGCTGACTTGGGACATCCCTGACAGGTCTCCAGTCTATCACAGGAGTACATACAGAGACAAACAAGCACACTCACACCTACGAACAATTTAGTTACCAATTAACCTCAGCATGTTTTTGGACTGTGGGAGGAACCCAGAAAAACCTACGCATGCAACGGAGCATGCAAAGTCCATGCAGAAAGATCCCAGGAAGGCCGGGACGCAAACTGGGGATCTTCTAGCTGCAAGCCAAGAGTGCAACCATCAAGCCACTGTACAGCCATGTTTCCAACTCATGCTCACAAATAGAGAACATTGTAAGAACGTAGGTGAAACACCGTTTCTGAATATTTCCACACGGATAAAAGCCTGTACTTTCGAAGGCGTCTCGATATCTCAGATTTAACAACCTAAACAGCATGTAGACGAGAGGTCCAAAGGAAAATGTTGCAAAATACTTAAATTAGTGTGGACAAGGGCTAAATGAAGCTTTCTGAAACAATGATCGTCTGTGTTGCGCTGCTACAGATGCCAAGTCTGGCCACAGTGTGTGGTGGAGCCACAACAAAACTGATGAACAAAGGTTAAATTATCAGGAATGTTCTTGGCTGCTTTGTTGTTTTTTTACTGTCACACAACAAAGAGCTGATCTCCAAACCCACACTGTGGTTTAAGACGCATCAGACATCATGATTACTGCAACAAACTCTCCTTTATCTGAATGTTAACTTTGGTGATATGGTATCAACTGTCTGGAATTTATACGCCAAGAAATGAACAGTCATGTCATAAAACAACTGAGCTGAGACTACGAGCATTCTGGTTTATTGAAGGCACATCAGTTAAAGAACATTAGTTGTGCTGGACATATACATTCATTGTCAATCCACTGTTGTTGTTTTTTTAACTAAATCAATTTTGTATTACATAGCAGGGCTGAGCATTCTACAATTTTTGGACAGAGAAATGAAAAGGAACCAACTCTGTAAGGCAACACTTTCAGACCTCTAATAGAGAAGAAAACATTAATGTGTCAGCTGCCTTCATTACAAGCTCCCTGGTACCTTTGTTTTTGTAGAAAATCAAGGGATTAAAACCATAAATATATATATTAAATTTATACATAGATACAGATTAACCAGCCTCATCAGTTTTAGAATACACTACTACTAATCTACAATGCATCACATTTCACAGCAATATTAAATACGATTTAAATTATCCTAAAGGACTTACGAGTCAAGTTCTTGTGGAGCATAGCGACTGCTTGCATCGGAATAGTTATATATTGTAGTTTTATGTGGTACAGAACTTGTAAAAAGTAGGCAGCGTTAAGCCTTTCAATCAAACTTCAGCAGGTTGTGACTTCCAGTGTTTCATATGGTGGGTTCTAAAGACACAGATTCAGAGCATTACACCTCGACCACACCAGTGGAACTTTCCCTTTAAGTGACGAAAAAGAAAAACATCGAAAGATCTTGAACTGGATCGCTGCAGAAACTGGCAAACTTTCATTCCCCAGTTTCAGATCACTGCAGAATAAACGAGCGATTTCTGTCACCTTCTCTTCAGCATCTTAAAAGACTTAAAAATCTTGAGTTTCTCTTCAAGTTTCACTGCGTTTGAACGTGCTGTCTCTTTTTAATTTCAGTCCCTTCCGAGTCCTTCATGCGGGAAACCAGGAATTCGCGGCACTTGAGAGCGTACTGCTCGGGGAAATCCCGGTAATGGCCCACATGAGGACTGGAAACAAAATCAAAACTGTCCACGGGGACGCCTTTCTGCTTCATGGCCTTCATGAAGAACTCGATGTCCCGGTGCCTGATGGTCAGGTCGGCTCTGGAGTACAGGAAGAAATGAGGCCAGGAGGGCGGCTTGTCCTGCACGGCGTCGTAGTGGTTCTTGTGGATGTACTTGGTCAGGGGGTATAAGACGATTCGCAGGAGGACAACAATCACTGCAAACAGCGCGAGGAGGACATACCTTAAAACAGGACTTATTCTTGGCCCTAAGGTGGTCATCAGTGCACGCAGAGCCCCGCGGACATTCGCACTACCGGGGGCGCTGTCCACTACAGCCCCGATCACATGCAGCGAACTGAACTGTTTGTCGTTGTGCAGCAGCTCGACGATGTAACGGTAAAGCATGAAGCCACCGTTACTGAACACGTGAAAGAAAATGGGACTGTTCTCCACCTCGTAGTCGTAGAGGATCTCCAGCAGCTTGAGGGCGATGCTTCTCAGCTCCTTGTAGCCAAAGGACTCTGAGATGAAGACCGTCTTTAAAGGAGCTGTGTAGCGGATCGTGACACATCCCTAAAGGAGAAGAAAGTAAACAAAAAAGGGAAAAAAAGGAAATGGGTGAAGAGCATTTAAATTACTATTCCGCTGAAACCTGCTGATCCAGGAGGCCTCGGTTCTGTTTCTAATCGTCTCAATGACAAACTGTTGGACGGCTCAGAACCTTCTTCAACTAATACTACTTTTTAACCCTCCAAAACTACACAGAAGTCTCACCGCCAACGTAAAGTCTGTTGCCAGAAACCTCAGCGTTTTATTTGACCCTGACCTCAGTTTTGCTCCCCACATCACAGAAGTTGTCCAGTCTTGCTTCCTCCAAATAATAATCTCTAAGGTAAAGTTGATGCTCTCATACCTAGACCTGGAAAAACTTGTCCATACACTCATCTTCTCCCATTTTGATTATTGCTACAACCTTCTTTCTGGCATTTCCGTAAAGCTCCCGTCGCCTCCAACTTGTCCAGCAGCTAGGCTTGTTATCGGTTTTATTAGACGACATCACACCTATCTTGGCTTCCCTCCACGGGCTCTCTGTTGGTTTTAGAATTGATTTTAAGATTTCACTGATCACTTTTAAATCTTGTCAAGGTCTTGCCCCAAGCTGGAGCCCTTTTGGCCGGTCCAAAGTCAAGGCTTAAATCTAAGGGTGACCAAGCTTTCTGACTATGATGTAGCCCATTTCAGTTTTGGGCTCTTTTAAGTCGAGATGATTCAAAACCTCTTATAGTTTAAAGCTGAGTAGAAAAAAAAAAAAAGCCATCTTCTGTCGGTGCAGACAGGAAGAAAAGAGGCCTAGTCATGTGACCCTTCACACTCGTTATTACTTGATATTGATGCAATTTAGAGGAGACAACCTATTCTTTGATTTTAAAACTTGAATTAGCTGTTCAAAGCCAAAACAATTTCAGAGAATAAAATTTAAAAGAAAAATGAGAGGCAATAACGGTTACCAGTGGGATTAAACGGGCCTTGTTCTTTCATTTTCTAACTGCCAAGTTCCTTTTTTGAGTTGTGTGCTAATCTAGCTAATTATTCATTTAATTTATTGTCATTTTTACTATGTATTTTTACCTGACTGCTCTGACTTGTCTCCTACAGCTTGTTTGGTTGTCTCTTACAATGCTCTTAAAGAGACAACACAGAAAGCTGATCAGATGGTGAAATGTGTGGTTTGAACCTGTTCATTGTAGATGGAGCTGTATTTGGAGAGGTGTTTGTCTTTGCAGCCAGTCCAGCCCAGCAGGATCACAACTGGCTCCTTTGTCCCCTGCCAGTGTCTCTCTGAAAACAAGGCACATGATACAACAGGCGTTAGCAGAGCAGCCACAGCCAGCTTGGCTAAATTAACTCTAACCTTCAAGCTAACAGTTAGCACAATTGCATTTTCTCCGCGTCTCTGAGCGACTGACTTAGCATGTAGGCTAAGCTAACTGAGGTGTGAACATACAGCACAATGAAATAAAGGCTCACCCGATGTCCCCGCATCTGGAAACACGATATTGTAGTCAATTTCATCTGCCATTTCTCAACGCTATCGGCTGTGGTTCTCTAACGGTGCTGTCTGATTCATTCGGCCGCTGTGAACAGTGATGATGACCGGGCAACGGAGCGCTGCATCAGGGGGCGAAGCCTGGAGGAAACAAACGGCTCACAACGAACAGAACAGGTCGGTGTACTGTCAGGAGAAGGATGAGCACCACTACACGGTGCTTCCTCCCGACCCTGAGGATTTCTTCTTTGTGTGGTTTAAACAGCGTTGCGCTTGTAGAGCATCACCGCCCCCTAGCGTATAACAGCCGCCATTTTTCTTTAGCTGGAGTGCAGGTCTTCAGCTCCAGATTCTAGCTGAGCTGACTGGCAGCTGGGGTTCTGGACAGGCTCTCAAATGATTCTGGAGTTCTGATTTTACAAGTGAAACCTATTAAATGATAATAAATATATGAACTTTTTACTATGTGGCCTGAACACAGTGATTCTACATCAAGTGTAATCTGTACCAATCATTCATTTGTATGTGCAATATTTCATAATCACGTGTAATATTACTTTACTCCTTCAGAATCACTACAGTATTACTTCTTTTTAATTCAAGTCTTATTTTAGCTTACTTGTTTTTTTTAAAACAATATACCGTATATGTATTTGATTGCATTTTTGTGAGACACTGCGTTTATTCTAATGTTCCCTAATTTTTCTCTCAGCAACATCTGGCAAAATGACTTTCATTGTGAATAATAAAGGTCTGTCTTGTGTTATTATACGTTAGACTTTGCATCCACGCTGTGTATTGTGCCACTCTTCTTTTGTAGTGGATAAACAAAATTCTAATTCTGGATGGTAAGATCATATTATTCCTTCAGACAAATTCAGATGATGAAATAACAACAAAAACCATTGTTGAAGAGCTTTTGTTTACTTTCCAGAAGAAACAGGTCATATGTCTACGAACGGCTATCAAAAGTCACCTCGCTTCCAGTGTAACAGCAGTTGAGTAAAAAGGGATGCCTCTGCATTGCAATTTATCGCTGAATTTATAATTGTAAGTCATTGAAGCCAGTAATAATTCTCCTGTCAATTATTACAGTTTGATCAATGAGGCAAAAACCACTCAGAGAACTGCTGTATAAAAACAATGTGACAGTAAATATTACTCTATGGCACCAAGTGGCATCATCAGGGCTCCGACAAACAGTCCAAATACCCAAAATATCAGGATTTCTATTCAGCTAGCTCTACAAAAGTAACCTATTCTTACATTAAAGACTGAAAACTATCAAATATTGGCTCTTTAAGTGAAAATATTACCTCAACTACAACCTAATTACAGAAGTCACTGTGGAATAATTTTATTTCAATAATTAACAAATCATACCACTGCAGAGTTTTCAGCTACATGCTAACTTCAGCATGCTAATATGCTCACAATGACGGTCTAATTTTTTGCACAGCATGTTTGACATCTTAGCTTAGCAGATAGCATGCTGGCATTGAATTAACACAAACGAAAGGTGAGGCTGGGTTGAGGACATTTAGCTCTGCAGGAATTTGGTCATTAACCAAAGAAATGGAGGAAATATGAAAGGTCTACTCAAGCTATTACAAGGGATCCCGGTGTGGCTCAAGACATACTTTTACAGAAATCTAACCAAGAGATTAAAAAAAACAAAACACAAATGTAAACGTCATGTTTAACCAGATTTAAAGTAAGTTGACCACCAGCATCACTTTGATTCACTCGCTGGTGACATGAATGCCAGAATTTCACAGCAATCCATTTCAAAGTTGTTCAGTCTGTTGCCATGTTGTCAGTCTGGCTAAAAACTAAATTTTGAACCTGCATTTCTATTAACTGTTGCTGCTCTTCTGTCCAACCTACATTCTTCCACCCCACACCATCTCCATCTTCTGCGTGTGGGCCTTGGACGACTTGGAGAAGGTGCTTTTAACCACGTTCAGAGGAGCCGCTTTGCCGCTGAGATAGACTTTATTCAGGCAGGTGGGAAGCCAAGACTGCTCGTCCACCTTCTGCTCCTTCTCCTCTGCTGCTGCTTCTTCTTTCTTGGTGAGCGTACAAGAGCAGGCAAAGATGTGTCCGGTCATAAAGGCATCAAATCCTGCCCGGTGAGTTCCTGCGTCAACCTTCTTCTTCTGAGCGTCCGTAAACTTTTCTCTTGCTGCTTCTCCTGCTCTGCTTTCTGCACCATTTTTGGCGTTTGAGCCGTCATCACTTGGTGCAGAGTTTCTCGAGTCTGAATTGTCTTTGCACGTTTTGTTCTCCTCATTATCAGCTTCCATACTTTCTCCTTCAGTCACACTGTCAGGGAGCGACTCGGCAGTTTTCTCTTGGTGGTCGCCTGATGTTTCTTCTTGGTCCATTTCCATATGGGGTATCTTGTTTTGGGGGGCTGCATGAAAGATGGAGGAGCCCTCTGTCAGCTCTCCACCTCCTGATTTCCTCTTATCTCTCTGTCTCTTCCTCCTTTTCCTTTTGTCCTCCTTTCCTTTCTCATCCTGAAGAATTATTAGGTCCGTGTCATGGGAGAATGGACACTGAGTACCATTGGGACACCAACCAAATGCCTGCCAGAGAAACAGAGAGCGACAATCAATAAAAACATTTACACACAAGTATGTACTATAGTTTGCTTCTTCATTCTAATGTGGAAGCATAAACAGGATAGAAAAGGAAAACGTACTTGCATTTAGTTTATGTAGAAAAACTAGAATTTAGGGAAGCTTTTAGAAAATTCTTCCTTTAAGTGAAGAAGATAAAAAAATAAAGTCGAGTCTTACAGAGAAGCGTTGGCAGATTTCAGTCTGTCCCTCAGAGGAGGCCACATCTGGACACTCTTTATAGTCCACATAGGTAGACATGTGACCAGCATACTGACAGAACTCAATGTGAACATGAGGTCCAGGTGCTCCAGAGGTCAAACGGCGACTGTTATCCAGCTTACTGGAAGAAGAAGAAGATATGAGTGGCGAGAGAGGAACAATATGCCTGATAAAAACACTGTCACAGCTCTGCTTTTTAAAGCAATCATATAAATGTGTTAAAGCCCTCTGAGGCATCCTGACAGTATAATGGATAGAACAGCCACGTTCATGACTTTCCTACACTGAATGTGTTTTGTTGCAGCCATACTGTAGATGGGTCAATATGTAATTGAGGGACTTTTGAAGTCCATGAGATATATCTTGCAAATTCCACAATTATTTATGATGGAAGCAATCACTTATTAATTAAAAATGACTAGATATCACTAAAATGTCAATTAAATAACCGTCCCAATTTAATAATAACCATCACAGGGCCGTGCCCTTCTTCCTGGTCCTGCAGGAGGCTGACAATGACCGAATCATCTGCAAATTTTACAATGAGCCTTGAAATACATTTAAAAAGCTACAGTGAAATACAAACCATTACTCACCATTTCTTAAAGGCGTACTCCAGATAGGAGGCAGTGAGTCGGAGCTCAAATTCAGTGACGTACTTGGTGTCATAAATACCAGCAGGAAACATCTCAGACAGGTCAGCGGTGAAGGTGGCCAGGCGCTCAGGCAGATGAGCATAAAAACACTGTCAGAAAAAGTAAAAAGAAAGCATGCAGCATGCTGTGAGAAAACAAGTTCATGTAATTATTTTATTGTGAGAATGTCTGACATCATGCAGTTTCTTGTTTATACTGCAGCTGATAACACATTCTTGATAGATAGAAGCATCAAAATCCCATAATGCTTTGATAGTAAACTGATATTAACTTGCTCAGTTAATGACTTGATGTCACTAAATTATAAAATTTTACAGTTTTAAACTTTTTAGTCAGTGTGAATATGAATAAAAACTATTTGGTGAGAATTTCTGAGAATCACATTTAACATCCTTGGAATGAAACTGAAAGAAAAAGAACAGCACTTTGTACCTGGTAAAGAAAAGCCATGTCGATGAGGCCGTTGTGGAGCACCAGAGGTTTTCTGGCTCGCAGCAGTTCAGTGAACAACGCTCGGATGTGGACACCACGGTCATCTGATCCTCCCTTGGAAAGAAGAAAGACAGAGAAAGGACTATTAGAAAACAAACATATAAGGAAGGTCAGTTACCCCTTGTATTGTACTGACTGAGCAACAGTGTTTTGAAAAATACAATACAAATCCATACAAACTTTCTTCAGTTGCAAAATCTTTAAGTGTTTTGTTGCGTGCACTGTGTGTCTCAAATCCTCCCCAACAGCATTTCAATAATTTTGTAATGACCTTATTATTGCCCTTGCAGTAAGGGATCCCGTGTCCGTACTGCTTGTTAAAATCAAACCCGTGCTGCACCAGGAACTGAACTGACTGGGGCTCTATGATGTACTCCTCTGAACAGAGCAGGGTGAGGTTGTACACCTGGACCAGGTATGTGTCTGCATCCTGTGGAAGGGACAAAAAGAGGAGGAGGAAGGTAATAAAGTTCACAAGCATATTACATGCACTGGCAAATTTTCACACTAAATATGCATGAAATACATATTGATTATCTAAATATTCTATGCGTTTATTTTAGGCTCGTGACTATTATATACATTCACAGTACATGACTATAAGCCTGCAAATACATATGTTTACAAGTTCTAAATAAGTGTTCATGGCATTGTCTTGTGTTACCGTCTGGTCCTGTTTCTTAAAGCAGGCGAATCCCAAAGAGAGAATGGAGCGAGAGCGAGCTGCGTGGCATATTGCTTTATATCTGTCCTCTATAGATCTGAAACAGGACAGCAAGTCAGGGCACGAATAAGCATTACCAGAATTAGTGTAACTTATTTTAAAGTCTGTAATAGCAATGCAGTAAGGGAGGCAGAGGACCACAAATGTTTTTACTCACTCAGCCAGCAAGGCCTTCCTGTTTCCAAGACCACTCAGCTCCTAAAGCAACACAGGACTGTGAATTGCAAGTAGTAATAAACCTTAGACAAAACAACACCATATACATACAAGTTCATTTAAGCCATGCCCATATTAAATGGACAGATACACACACAGATACTGGCACTTACTGTGTCAAGAGCTACGAAGGACGACGTCTTAATGGCCACTACCATAGCAGGCCAAAGCTCTTTAAAGTTATCATTCTGGACATCAATCACAGGAACTACCATTGGACTAGCCATGTTTGTTTAAATATCGAGGCTGAAAAGTTTCCTCCAAAGTTACCGACAGCTAACTGAAATGTGTTAGCTAGGTAAATTAGTACCTCACAGACGTTTTCATTATTAGCTGCTTTATCCGGAGGCTTAGCTTGTTGCTCACTTGGTGTAGTACCGTTATAAAGTCAGTACTTAATTTTACAGTCGTAGGTTATTTGACACTTAACTGAATCGCCAGCAAACAGCGTTTCAACCGTAAACATTTCAACGTGCTTCTTAGGGTCCTGGCATAAAAATCCATAGTAGCTGGATTATTGCACGAATGCAGGAAAATAGAGTTTCTTTGTTAAGTGCTTGCAGAAAACGATAACAATGGATTAATACAATTTTTATGAAAAATGTGTGATTTGAGTTTTATTTCACCTTCTATAACTGACTGTTTTGTCTTTAAACACTATTTTAAAGCAGGCATTTCCGATAGCCACCCATAAATCGTACGTCACTGTACCCGACCACCGAGGCGAAGTGCGCCATTTTGGCTCAAACAAAGTCAGAAATATTTTATCCCTCAGAAAGTGTTTTAAATTGTTTTCGTGAAATTTTACGTTAGCAATCTACATGACCGCGGTCCGGTTTCCTCGAGTTGACACTTGGCGTGATAGCATTTTTTTTCTTGTCATTACACCACGTAACCAGTTAGCTTAAAATAATCATTTAAAAGCTGAGCTTCTTTGCCAGCCAAAGCTAACTGAACGTTTTTGCCAGATATAGCTGTGTTTGTGTTTTGACTGCGGGCGATGGGTGGCTGCTCCGCTCCGAACTGCTCCAACTCAACCAGCATCGGCAAACAACTGTTCAGGTTCCCCAAAGACCCCGTACGGAAGAAGAAATGGGTGGTGAACTGTCGACGTGACTTTGAACCAACTCCTCACTCCAGACTATGTCAAGTAAGTTCACTGCAAACTAGCATATTTAGTTTTTTTTTAGACTAGTTTATAATGTATGAAGACGATATGCCAGTTAAAAGAAGCAGAAGTTAATGGATCAGAGCAGTACTCCAATAAAATAAAATCAAGAGTTGTTTTTATTGTTATTTTTAATGGTATTTTGTCTTCCTCTGTTTTAAATGGCACATCTCAGCTTTGTAGCTGCTGTGTGAGTGGATCTGTTTCTTTTGTGTCAGCATGAGTTGGATTAAGTGCATCTCTTCTCTGTACCTGTCTTGTCTCCTCAAGGACCATTTTGAGCAGAGCCAGTTTGAGGAAATCGCTAGATCTCCAGCTGGAGGAAAGAAACTGAAGCCTAATGCTATCCCTACTCTGTTTAATGTTGGAGACCCTCCGTACCCTGCAGTCACCACCTCATACATCCTCATACCGCTGAAACCTGAACCAGGTATTTCAACGTGAAGTAAAGCTGGACAACAATAACATCAATGGGTTTCCAATCAAAATTGCATTTTGAAAGAGCGCAACTACAAATTGCAAAGGCAGCAAATTAAGATATACACTATGCAGGAGATTATTGTGACTTTTATCTAACCTGATTACATAATGTGCGATAATGATGCTGCACGAGAGTCATGAATGCCATAGTGTTTACAGAAAGGGTGAAATTGTTCTCCTACTGGGATTATTTTTGTTTTGTTATCGTTGCTTTATTTATTTACCTCAATGCAACAGCAGCTTTTGTAGTAACTCTGCTATCCCCTATGCCAATTTAAAAAATGTAATTATAGTTGTATTGAACATTCATTCAGATGCAAGCAAGCCCTGGTTTCCTTTTCCTTTAAGCCTGTAAAACACACTGTTGCAAAAATACATCTGTTTTATTTTTTAAAATATTATTTTCGATTTTATAATGTTTTTATACATATATATATATATATATATATATATATATACACACATATACATATAATGTTCTATGCGATTTTTTGTTTTATTTTCTTATTTTTTTGCTTGTGTTTTAGTAACTATGTATATTTTTATGATTTCTTTTTATTTTTACTCTTTTTCCATATTTGGGTTTATATATATATATATATATATATATATATATATACATATGTGTGTGTGTGTATTTTTTGTTTGTTTTTTATTTTATTTATTTATTGTTTTGCTTTTTTTCTATATTTGGGTCTTACGGGGTTGATCTTAAAGGTGAGCTGTCAAAACTGCTCAGTAAATGTAGTTGAGCATTTGCAAGAATTACACAGAAACACAGTGTTTGTTTCAGAATTCTGTAGACAACAGACTAGAGATTAAAAAAAGACTGATTAGTCGACTGTTCATCGTGCTTTTGTACCTGCTGGATGTCTCCATGGACAATTTTTGGTCACATATTAGGAGACATATTTATCAAAGAATTTGTGGCCACCTGTCAGCTTGTTTTGATGTTTTTCTGACCCCTTCTGGCCAAAAGTCTAATAGTTTTTTTTTTTTTTGCATGTGGATGAAGCAGAAAAAAAAATCCAAAATATAAGTATTGAGTGAAATGAAAACACAAGGGTTTCATTTCAAACTTTTTGAAATCAGAAGTGCTGATACATTGATAGATAGCAACTATGATAATGCAGGAGAATTACAGCAGCTTAATGATGTTTTGCATCTACAGGACAAGTAAGCCACATTTTAAACATGTCAGATCCCAGTGCTCCAATGCTAGTAAGAGATTTCTTTGTGAATCTAGTGGAGAAGGAGCTGAATTTTGGGGACCATGGTTATGCCAGACGGACTCCTCTGCCCGGGATGGAGGAGGAGGATGCAGACAGGACAGCTGAAGACCAGCAGCCCTGCACACAGTGTCAGCTACTGAAGAAACAGCTGGAGCAGGAGATGCAGCACACTGCAAGGCTGCAGAAAGAGGTGGGACATCTGCTGGTGTCTTTGTTTATAAATCACTGTCGTGGTATGACATAACCAGGCATTGTCCCAGACATTAGCCTGGTTGTGTCATTTTAAAATATAAATCTCAAGAAAGCAAATATCATCTGTGTAAATGTGCGATGTTCCTCTGTGTCTCTATCAGGCAGAAGAGATGAAGAAGCGCCTGTATCGACTCGACCGGATTGAGAAAGGTCTCCAGAACTTTCTGTACGAGGACCAGATCCGGGCCCTGTCCCTCACCAAACGTTCCCGTCGGGCCGTCTGGTCTCCAGAGACGATCATGAAGGCCCGAAAGATCCGCTGTGCGGTCGGCACCAAAGGCTACGAGTACCTGAGAGAGATCGGTTATCCGTTACCCTCCTATAGGACTCTGTGTAACCGACTGGAGACTAAGATCATGGTGACGACGGACATGAGCTGTGAGGAGCTGGCAGAGCTCGGCCTCGGGCTCATGGCCTCGTGTGACAGTCCCACAGGAGTTGTTGGAGACAACGATGAGGAGGAACTGATCAGTGTTTTGTCCTGATCCAAGCAGTTTGCATGAATAACTGACTAAGGGAAAGGCTGCAGGGAGAGTTTGCCAAGTTAAACGTCTGCAGTGATAGAAGCTTCTCATGCTTCTTGTCTCATCTTTGGAAGATTTAAGCATCAAATGTTATGACAGAGACGATGAGGTCGCTGATCTAAAATGTCACCTGGTTGTGCTTGCAGTTTACACCGTGAGATGTCTTTGCCTCGACTTGCAGTTTGGTTAGATTCATGCTCGTGGTGTTTGTTACCATGAAGAGCTGCTATACGAGCTCGAACATGACAAGCATGCGCACCATGTAGCCTACGATAGTGCGAACTATAATTTACGTGGATGCGATGGTGTGGACAAATAATTTTGTCGGTTGTTTTTAAGTTTGTCATGGCTGATTCAGCAAGTATTTCACTGACTGTTTACATGCACAATTAAAGCTATTTTCGAGGATATTCAAGTGTACTGAGAGCAGATCCTGGGTAAAGTGTATTCTGACTCTTCCTGATACTTTATGTAGACTTTATTTTTCAGTAAAAACATTTTATAACTTAGTGGCACAGTGTGTGTAAAGCAAAATTTGGGGGTATATGTCTGGGATGACATTTAACCCTCTGAACCCGAAGAAGTTTCTGAGCAGTATTTTTTACTCTTGGTGGGCTGTTTTTAACTGCAATATAAAGTTCTGCACCTCTGGAAACAGTGTCACAGTATACCAAAGTTATGATTCTATCAGTCATAAAAATAGAATTTTTTTTTTTTTACTATTTATTTTACAACTTCAAAAAAACTTGGCATCTATGTGCAACATTTTTCTCAGTGTCCACACCTGTCGCTAATGCTACAAACAAAACTGAAGGCTGTACATGCTGAAGATATTTTACTACTTATATATATGAAGAAAATGTCCAAACTTGTCTCCTTTCTATTCTGTGTAAACACAGCCTGATTTTTTTTTGATAACTGAATCATTCAGTGCTTGTCATACTTTTGCTAAGGAGCTCGGATATTTTGTTTTTTTGTCACAAGATCTTGTGTGAATTTTGATTAAGCTTAGATTTGGTTCATTTCCCCGATGGAATCACTTTTGGCTCAAGGACTGACGGCAGGTTTCGGGGTTCAGAGGGCTAAATGTAATCTCTGAGTTTTAGGCTCAAATCAGTTTCTTTGAAATACCTCCATTTATATTTAAATGCTATAAACAAAATTGGATTATCTGTGGCTAAATTTGGCCATATTTTCACAACTGAAACTTTTGCTGTTTAAAGGAGATCCTAAATCAGTGGATAATGCTGGACTCACACTACAGGAGGGTCAGACTGATTTACCTCCACTGCACTCTTCCTTCCTCATTATTACCACTACTGTTATTATTATTATTAGGATTATTTCATACTGGGATCAAACCTATTTGATGTTTACAAGTTAAAATTCTACAGTTTCATTTAGCAGAACACTCGGAGCAGTGGACAAATTGTAGCTCATGAAGCTAAAGTTAGCTTCATATCTGTAGCTTCCAGTTCTCAATGCACAAGCCCTGTCGACCTCATCTTTCCAAACATTTTCTCACCCAGACTTCTTTAGCTTTGGGCTTCTGCTTGGTTTAGTTTTTTTCAATGCAAAGTATTGTCAGTGTTACAAGTTGTTGCGCCACCATCTCCATTTTGTTTACTTCTGTTTCCCCATGTGACTGCAGGAGGTAGTGCACCGCTTCTTCTGAATTTTCAGAACTTCTGTAGTTTGAGCCCAGAATATACAAAAAAGAGAGAATCCTCTACTGGTAAATAACTGGTGTAATGCTACGGTAAATAATTTGTAAGTTCTGTGTCCTTTGTTTCAGAATGTGACCCTTTGCTCTGTCTTAATGTGATCAGTTTTGGCGGTGTATTTGTAGAGACCACAAAAGGTGTGGGAAAAAAGCTCAATATCCAAAACACAAGCATTGCGGGAAAATAAAGTGAAAGAATGACCTGTTTTTGTCATTGTGTGTTACTGTGTGAAATAGAGGAAGAAAATGAATGTTTCTCAGTCATAGATAAACCAGCATCATTGCCATTATTCCACTGGGTACGTTAGAACTGAAATGAAAGCAGCACAACTCCTCAAATACCACAGTAGTAACTGAATACTATCAGGTCATGTGTGATGCTTCCTGGTGTTTTCTGTACTCTGCATAAAACAAAGAGTCACATTTAACTTTGGCCCAGGTTGGACTTTGAGCAAATCACTCGCGTGACAGATTAGATATTTGTTTTACTCCTGCCTTCTTACCCCAGTTGAACTGTGATGTAAAGACAACATGAGATAAACGTTGCCTTCAGGTTTGCAAAGATGTAAAGTGCTTAATAAATTTATCAGACCATCATCCAGCGTTGCTGAGTACCAAAGTGTTTTTGTGTTTCTGTAATGGTTAATCCGCCAGTATGTGCAAACTCTTTAATCAAAATGATATCTTTAATGCGGAAGTAAAATTACTGTTATTATCAATGAACTTTTAAATTTACTGTTTTATTTGAATGGTTTTATGTTATCTTTTATTCATTTCTGCCTTCTCCAAGAATTCCAGTGTGCTGGCTCAAATTTGGGTAGAAAAGCATGAATTCAGTTTAAAATAGTGACACACAGAGAAAGACAGAGTCCGAATTAAAGCACTTCATGATGTTGGATGGTCTTTAAGACAAATAAGGCCAGACATAAAGTGTTATCACAGTGGGGTCAAGTATGCCTCAGACTCTATTGCAGAGGCTGGTACTTACAAAATGTGCCAAGGAAGAGGCCGAAAGTGAAAGCTAACTGAAGGAGATGTCAGGCACCTCAAGATTTGAAGTACTGGGCATCTAGATAGCTCAACTGGTTGAGTGTGTGACCCATGAACAGGAGCTATAATCCCCAATGCAGGCCTGGGTTCAACTTTAGCTCATGGCCCTTTACTTCAGGTCTTCCCCCCATTTTTCTCCCTATTTTCCTGTCCAATGAAGTCAACAACAAAATAACAAAAAAAAAAAGTGAAGTACCAGAGACAGAAGGAAGACCACTGCCGATCTTCAAGCAGAGCTTAATGCCTCTAGATCAGAATATGAGAAAGTCTCCAGAATGACCATCAGCAGATGACTGAAGGAACAAGACTTAAAGAGAGGAATAGCTGCTAAGAAGCCATGATTGAAGCCTCTGAACATCCAAAAATGCCTAAAACTTGCGAAAGGAGCCCAAACATGGGACTATAGATCACTGGAAGAAGGTACTCTGGACGGACGAGTCCAAGGTTGAACTCTTCGTTCAGCATCGTCGTAATTATATCCACAGAAAAGCTGGATAATGTGTTGATGTTTAATGCATTGCAACCACAGTGAAAAATGATGGAGATTCCATTATGGTATGGGGTTCCATTTGTAGAAACGGCAAATTAATTCACAAGGATGGTATCACGAACAAGAATATCTACCACAGCATCTTGGTGCATCATGGAATCCCTTCTGGATTGAGCCTGACTGGTCATAGGCTCATACACCAAGAAGACAATGACCCCAAGTAGATTTCAAAGCTGTTCAGAGACTACTGGACCAAGAAAAAGGAATCTGGAGTACTAGAACTGATAAATTAGCCAAGTCAAAGTCCATACTTGAATCCTATTGAACAGGTCTGGAATTTATTAAATTCAAAAATAAATCACACACAAGTTTCATCCAACGCAAGTCTCTAGGAACAACTAGAAACTATTTAGAACTCGACAGCAAAAGAGACTGAAAAAGTCCATTAAAGCAATGCCAGCAAGAATGCAATCTGTTATCAGGGCCAAAGGAAAGCAAACAAAATATGAAGATTTTTGGTTATTTTTGAGAATAAGAACTTTTTAATTCTTCTAGTTTGTTATTACTGCTAATAAATAACAATACAATTTTTAGTTTGAAACATGTTTTTGACAGATTTCTAAATGATTTGTTTTCTTGTATTTACGACAGGTGGCCCATTATTTCGTTAAGCACTGTACATATATTATAGCTTCTACAAGGCACGTACACAGTAGAGTTTCCATTCCTGCTCCTTTAACTGATAACAAGTCTTTGCAGAACATCTACTACTATGACCTTCTCCTACTGTCATTGATTTTTGCCTTCTGTCAGAAATGGAGCCGTGGGTTTGTTTGCTACGGTGGCATTCACCTCTACACAGCCCAAAGCCTGGCTCATACAGTACAGTCAGTGTTTTTAGTAATAGGATCAATAGTACATATAAACAAATGCAGGCACAGCACACAAACATAGGAGGCAGAATGTTTCATCGTGTTCACCAGACTTATCGTAGCATCTTAGCATGCTAACTTTCAATGATTAACACTAAAAGTACAGTTGAGATTGAATGTAGATTTGTTGAGTTTTACTGATAGTAGTTGATAAGCAAATATTGATTTGATATCATTTTGATCGAATGATGATACTAGATGAAAAATTAAAGGTTACATAACTGAAAAATAGAGTTCATAAAGTTCATAAAGGTTCATCCTCTGGGTACTACAAATGTATTTACCAAATCGCATGGTGGTCAATTCAGTACTTGGATAAACATTTCAGTTATTATCAAAAGAGTCAGTCACATGTTGCCACTAGACGGAACATCAGATGGTTCAAAATTTGTAAAGGTTCGTCCTCTGAGGACTACAAATACAACTATCAAATATCACGGTAGTCTGTTCAGGAGTTGGATAAATATTTCAGTCATAAGAAAAAGAGTCAGTCTCATGGTGCAACCAGAAGAAAAGTCAAATGGCTCAAAGTTTAAAAAGGTTCATCCTCTGGGGACCACAGACATAATTACAACATATCATAGTGGTCCATTTAGTAATTAGATAAATATTTTTGGTTAATACCAAAGAAGCCAGCCTCATTGTGCCACTAGATGAACAGTTAGATGGTTCAAAGTTTGTAAAGGTTCATCCTCTGAGGACTACAAATATCATTACCAAATATCGTGGTAGTTCATTCAGTAGTTGGATAAATGTTTCAGTCAATATCAAAGGAGCCAGCCTCATGGTGCCACTAGAAGAAAAGTCAAATGACAACCAAAATTACTAGGATTCATCTCCTGACGACCATGAATGCCTGTATATATTTGGTGTCAATCCATCTACCGAAGTAACTGTTGAGATATTTCACTAGAAAACAGACAACGTTGACAAAATGGTGATACCAGATTGAGGGATAAGGGATTTTACCAAAGCTGCACAAAATATGTGCTGAAAAAGGTCAATTAAACTTATTATGAGTCACTTTTTTGCACAGATGATTCAGACGCTTTCAAATTAAAGTCTTCTGATGCTGCAGATATTTCTCCCTCCCTTTCGCTCCCCCTCTCTCTCTTTCTGTTTGATTTGGGGGAAGTGCTTCGTGAACCTCAAAGGCTTTAAAAACAACAGGGGTTTACTGTCTGTGTAGGTCACAGGACGGAGGGAGGACAGAGGTAAGACTTTCTGTTTGGGCTCAAATTAACATTTTTATCCTCATAAATATCTGTCTTTATTTTGAATAGTGATCAGTAACTGATTGCTAGCATTTGGCTTTCAAAGTAATACATTTTAATGAGTTGTTGGGTGTTGCATAAGAAGATTAAAAACAGTCTAAATATGTGCACTTTTAAATACTTAGTTCAATTCAGTAGGTAGGTGCTGCTTATAGGGACACAAATTTATGCTTTCATGTTCCCAAAACCTTAACTGTGAGATCGGTTTTCAAACACTGGCGTCCTGATCAAATCTGGATTTTAATAATAAAACACAAAGTAATTTTAAAAACCAATAAAGCGGCAATTTCCAGACAATCAGCGGCCCAGATTTTGTTGGTTCAGACAGTACAGTTTGTGTCTCGGCCTCTCTTTGTCTCGGTGGCTGCCAGCCTGTCTGTCCATTTGCTCCCGACATTCTTCCGTCTGTTGGCTGACCACCCCATAATAAACTCTTTTCGCAGATTATCTCCACATGTGATGAGAGAGACAATGAGGGTTTACTCTTTTAATTATTTTGGGATCAGACCGACTGGTCATTTGGTTTTCAGGGTGGGCGGGGAGGGAAGGCTGCCAGTGATTGAATCCCAGACTGGTCAGTCTGCACGTGCTGCCTCCAGTCCACTGACTGCAAACTAAAACAATATAGAGGCTTTAGATCAGATTTAATCCTCTCCTGTGCCAAAAAGCCATAAAAATATCCCATTGATAGCTACAGTACATGTTCCTGTGTGAAACCTGCAAAGTGCTCTGTATCCAAAATCATGAGGACTATTGCACGTATCTTTGTTGTCAGGTAGTCGAGGAGGGACGATGCGTTCTTTCTGGCTGTTTGTGGCCCTGCCAGGTCTGCTGTGGGCCTCACAAGTCACTCTGTTAGTAGAGGGAGACAACGATGCCTCCAGGATCTGCAAACCTGCCCCCTACTGGGACATCAAGGGATATGCACCCATGCAACAGCTGCTGGGAAATGTGGTGGTGGTGGCGCTGCTGAAGGCCAGCTGACAGTTCTGCCTCACTCAGGCATCCAAGTAAGAAAAGACTCTAATAGTTAAACTGTGATTCAATTACTGTTAAAGGGTCAATATATAATTGCAGGACTTTTTGTAATATAGTTGACATTTTTGCTGTTTTCAGGCCCAAGATCAACATGGCCGCCTATAACCAAACACCACGTTTTTTTACAGAAAGATTCTTCTAAAATATTATATATACAATTGAGTAAAATTGAAATTGAAAGTTATTTATAAAGATATTGTTGACATGTAATAAATCCACACTTGACTCACACACTACTTTATATTAAATAACTCAGAAAGCCTTGAAGTCTTTTCTTCAGGAGGAAATGACATCATGTGGAGCAGGTCATGTGATCTGGAATCAACACACTTCCTTGAGAGGTGTTTTTGTAATGGGTAACTTAGTTGAAAGTGATTTCTCGGACACAGATACAATTAGTTTTTTTACATGTAAAATTTGATATATTGCCAAAAAGAAAAATCTGTCATGATTATCTCAACTTAATAAAAAGAACACAATCAAAGCAATTTCTGAATAAGCTCATTATTGTTCATCTAATTAGAAGGTGGTTGTTATTAAATTGGGAGGGTTATTTATTTGACATTTTAGTGACATCCAGTCATTTTTTTTATTAATAAGTGATTGTTTCCATAATAAACAATTACTTTCAATAAAAAATGTATCCAAGATATATCCCATGGACTTCAAAAGTCTCTCAATTATATATTGACCCTTAAGTTTAGTTTAGCTAAGACATGGCTCTGCACATGTATCTGGAAGAAAATAATCTCGAAGGGTTGCAAAAGTACAACATTTTTAAAAATCTGCTAGGAATCAGTTCAATCATCAAAATTTTAAAAAATGAATGGACTTTATAATATAAGAATATCGAAAATCTGAAAATCATTTCACGACTAAAGTCACAAAAATATAACCCTTATAAATGATAAAACTCACAGCAGATCTTGCAGTTTTTACAGCTCGGTTCTAGGTTTGGATAAAAACACAAAGCTGTGCATTTTTATAACTCAGAAAGGACAAAGTCACTGCTTGGAGAAAGACACCCAAAGGCAGCATTACAGGTCAGATTTTCTGCTGTGCATTCAACAGAAATGCTCTGGATTTCTAGATTTTTTCCATTATATTTTCTTGAGTTAAGACTGTTGCAACTTAAAACCTAACAAATGGTTACATCAGCAATCTTTCTGTCTTTTACGCTGTTTTATTTCTTTAATATGCAAAATAAAACATATGAAACTACAGATCTGTGGGGTGTAGGTTGATTTGCAAACTCTCACTAACACAAACTGTGAATCACAAATTATCACCAAATGAAATCTCATCCAGTTTATGTTTCCAGTTTAGAGCACCACTGGTTTGCAGTACTAAAGCTGGTGTGTTTATTTTCCTGTCTGGATCAGCAGTGAGGTGAGATGATTCTGCTTCCATCCGTAGGATCGGAGGCCTGCGTGGAAAGCTGAACCGCAGCAACCTGACAGAAGTGTCCTTCATGATAGTGAACGAGCGCGAGGCTACTTCCAGAGCCATGTACTGGGAGCTGAAGAGGAGAGCGCCCCCTGGAGTTCCTGTGTATCAGCAGGCTCCTCTGCAAAATGACGTGTGGGATGCTCTAGATGGAGACAAAGATGACGTCCTGGTCTATGATAGGTAAAGTTGGCCTCATCTTCGAGACTTTTGGATTAAATGAAAGGAGGATTGCAGCTCTTTGATAACTCAAATAATGCAAATGTTTTAATAATACATCGATCCAACCACTAATGTCTCGATTATAAGATAAGTTTCAGTCTTTTGCATGCATATCTCGGGCTTATCTCACTTTGTAAATGTGCTTCTCAGTTACAATCTTGAAATCTGACAGATAAAAGCCAAACTATGCCGTGTCTATATACATCATTTTACAAAAAATAAGGAACGAGACAACAGACATGCAGTGATTTTTATCTCCATTTTGATTCTCTCTCTCTCCTTTTCCTACAGGTGTGGTCTCCTCACCTTCCACATCGTGCTGCCCTACAGTTTTCTGCATTTCCCCTACGTGGAGGCTGCAGTCAGAGCCACTTACCTGAAAAACATCTGCAACTGCACCGTGAGTAATTACATTAAAGACGCACCAGCTCACAGGAGTGATTTTGAATAGCAACACCTCAGGTTTTCAGGGTTTACTATGAATTCCTGGTACAATCAAATGTATTCTACTTTTTAGAATTAACCCTCCTGTTGTTCTCATTTACGGGCACCAAAAAATATTGTTTCCTTGTCTGAAAAAAAAATTCAAAAATTCAGCAAAAAAAAAAAAAAAAACCGCCAAATTTCTGAAAATTTGCAAAACCTTCAAGAAACAAATTCCAATAATTCCTTAAAAAGTTTTATTTTTAAAATATCCCCCAAATTTGACAAGAAAATTTTTGTCAAAATTTTCAGAAAATGAGTAAAAATCTCACAAAAAATCCTAAAAATATCTAAAGTGATGACATATTTATCAGTAAGACTTTTAATATATTCGTGAAGAACATTCACATAAAAATCAACCAAAATCCAGCGAATTTCGCTGGATTTTGGTTGATTTTTATGTGAATGTTCTTAAGAAACATTCTTTTCCCCACCAAAAATGTTAAAAGATTTTTAAAAATGTTGAAAATGTGGACAGCTACAGGTATGAAGATAGTTCCATTGTGTTTATTTTTTCCAGTCTAATTCAACTTCCTGGATTGGCGGGAACAACATCACGAGGAACGGCACGGCTCGGTTTAACCAGACAACAACGCCACCCACCGAGGATCCAGCTTTGGCACCGAGGAAGGGGGCTTATGGCCACCAAAGCCATCACCACGGTCATCATCACCAGCCTCATCATCACCACCAGCACCAACATCCAGGCAGCCAGAACCAGACTCAACACCAGCAAGACGCGAGTCAGAGTAAAACCCGTCAACCTGTTCATCATCAGCACAACCACTCCCATCCTCAGCACCATCATCATCATCATCATCATCATCATCATCATCAGCCCGCCAACAACACTGATGATAAATAAGATCCCAGTCCAATTTCTTTTAATTTGCTTCTTTAGTTCGTTTTGGATTTAGAATAATGCAACTTAGAGAGCAGATGAATCTCTTTGAAGATGTGATCAGATTGTGGTTTCTCTGCTGCCGTTTCTACACTTCATGCACCTCCGTGTGGATAAGCTAACCAGGTCTGCCTGTTTTCTCCCATTAATGAAGTCTGCAGTGTAAAACCTGCCTGCAGGAGGCTGTAGATGGATGTGTGAGGAGAGATGGGACGATCTACGGTTATTTTCATCCACACTGAGACGCAGAATAGTGTTCATGGCTGCTGAGCGAACCTTAGTCTGGTTGCTGTTTACAGTGGATTCAACTCTCATTTCATTTGTTTTTGCAGCACTAATGCACACAATTAATCACTTTTGGATGTTTTCTGTGTTACTCATTTTTCTTCTCGTGAACTAACTTCTAGACTATTATTTTGGTTTTAATAGCAGATACATGTAAACTGCGATTGTATTGCATTACACCTCTAAAAACATTAAAGCTGACCTTTACGTCTGTAGCCTGTGTAGTTAAATAACTCAGGAGGTTATGTGCCATTCTTTCCTTTATAACAACAAATCAACACCTTTTTTTATTTTACTGTAACCTAATTCAGTTATTTTTCACTCCTGTATTTGAGGGACTCTCAATTTGCGCACCAAAATCAGCATTCAACCTGATTTTATCATCAGATAATTCAAATGTCTCCATTACATGATCAGGAATTTCCTATTGTTTGACTCGGTTGTACTCTAAATAACACTACTAGTTGGGATTTGGCTGCTAAGCACACACTGCCATATGTCCAGCCAAACAGAGCGGCACACTTACACAAGAAGAATAAGACGATCACCTCAGTGCTGCTTAAGACATGACCGAGATGCAGCATGTACTGACTGAGGAGAGATTCGAGGAGAAAAATCACAGCCATCAGAATGAAGGTAACATTTAATTATTATTATGACAATTAAGAAATTACAATGCATTACAGTCAGTCTGGTCAGTGTAATGAAGATTCTCTTTATGCAAGGCAGATAGCTGTGCAGCATATATTAAAAAGTGTTACTCTGGTTCATAGGGTGCACTGTTGTAATTTTAAACTATTGACATGTTTCTGGTCTTTAAAAAATAATATGTATATATATATACATATTTTACTAATTTCCATTGAGTATTATTCTTATTTTGTAAGTTGTCAGCTGTATCAGTGGAGGACATTAGGAGGAGTGCAGGGACATGATCAGAGACTTATTGATTGCTGCAACCTCAAATACCTTATGGGTCAATATATTACTGAGGGACTTTTGAAGTCCATGGGATTTATCTTGCATACCTTTTGATTAAAAGTAAAAAAGAAAATTTATGCTTTTTATGTTTTTCATGATCGTATCTTTATATATTCCATAATTATTTATTACGGAAACAATCACTTATGGATAAAAAATGACTGGATATCACTAAAATGTCAACAAAATAACCATCCAAATTTAATAAAAACCACCTTATAATTAGTTAAACAATAATAAAATGAGCTTATTGAAAAAATTGCTTTGATTTGTTTGATTTTGTTCTTTTTATTAAGTTGAAATAATCATGACAGATATTTCTTCTTTGGCAATCTATCAGATTTTAAATGGAAAATAACAAATTGTATCTGTATCAGAGAAATCCCTTTCGACTAAGTTATTCATTACAAAAACACCTCTCAAGGAAGTGTGTTGATTCCAGATCACATGACCTGCTCCACATGATGTCATTTCCTCCTGAAGAAAAGACTGGCAAGACTCCAAGGCTTTCTGAGTTATTTCATATAAAGTAGTGTGTGAGTCAAGTGTGGATTTATGACATGCCAACAGGTTTACTGCAATATCTTTATGAATAACTTTCAATTTCACTCAATCGTATATATAATATTTTGAAGAATCTTTGTGTAAAAATGCCATGTAATGTTT
This sequence comes from Acanthochromis polyacanthus, assembly GCF_021347895.1. NCBI lineage: Eukaryota > Metazoa > Chordata > Actinopteri > Pomacentridae > Acanthochromis > Acanthochromis polyacanthus. Next base: position 35,332,644 of record NC_067121.1, read on the forward strand.
GGTTATAGGCGGCCATGTTGATTTTAGGCCTGAAAACAGCAAAAATGTCAACTATGATACAAAAAGTCCCTCAATTATCTATTGACCTCTCTACTGAGCACCTCTAAAACCAAGGAAATGGTGATTAACTTCAGGAAGAAGAAGTCCACACAGGTTTAGGTACCTGGGAGTGCAGCTGAACTGGCCCAGACACATGGAGGTAGTGTACAAGAAGGACCAAACTAGATTTACCTCCTGTGAAGGTTAAGGTCTTTTAACATCAGCAGGCCTTTTTATGTACATTTTACCAGACTGTGGTGGCCAGTGCTTGATTCTTTGAGATTGTGTGTTCTCACCGTGGAATGAGAACACTCAGGAAATTGAACCCTATTATGAGCAATGCTTCTCACCCACTATATAATCTGGTGGTGTATATGGTCATACTGACGACTGTAAGTGTTGGTGTTCTGTCGGGTTTGTGGGTTGTCTGCATGTTAACATGCTGCTGTTATAAGTAATTTAATGTAAAGCATCAATAAAGTCTATGCATTTGAAAGCTCAGCAGGTTGTAGGAGTCTTGCCCTGTTGGGGAGATGTTCCTTATTTTAATCCTACTAAGACTACAGGTGAGGCTTAACTGCTTAGCTCTGTCCACATAACATGCTACCTTTATGTAATCTCAAAGCACTCCACGTGGTACAGTAAAGTCCTTACAAAATTATGGAGAGTAATTCAGCGAATGCAAAGATTCCTTTAGAGAAAACTGTTTGAATCTGACTTTTTGAATGATGTGAGATGGAACAAGATAAAAACAGGCTGAAGTCAAAAGTGGGGACAGATAATTTCAGGTGATTTTATTTAAAACTGAATAAATGGTCAAGTCTGAAGCCTGTGAAGTTTAATGCACCTATTTTCTCTTACAAAAAGTACAGTTTTATCCACGACCAAGCTGGTTCTCCACAAGGGGGAGCTCAAGTCCTAATAAAGTGTGCAAATGTACAAACTCAGCTCTATCTACAACATACAGGAGGATAAAGTAGACAGTACACAGACATGTTTTGTGCAAATCTTTCCTCCTCGCACACTAGATGGCAGCACTGTCATATGTTAATCAAATTTGAAAACTCATCGCCCCTTCCATCCACATCAGGCAGCCATTCATCAAGAGGATTATTAGTTATTATCCATTATCAACAGATGTGTTTGGATTAGTCAGCGTAATCCCTGAATTATAATCCAGATCATCTCCGGATGGCTTAATCAAATTTGCAGTTGGGTGTTCTTCATGTAACACCTTTGAAGAGGGCACACTTTATGGACATACAGAATACCACATCCCACAATAAAGCCAGCTATTTAAGTCATATGTTTGTTTCTGTTTCTATTTAGTGCTTTAACTTGTTCTTTGATAAATTTTCAACACAAGACTTTTGTGATGAAGGTTTCCTTTGAAGGATGCCCTTCAATTTAAATGCAATAGTAATTCGTCATTGTAGAACACAACATGGGGGCAAAACTGTGAAAAACAGAAATAATGTTGACAGCATATAAATACTGTGTAAATGAATATGATCAAGCAACAAACAGGAGCAAGCAAAGTAAAATAAAGTGCATAAAAATCAAAGTAAAATTAGATAAGTTTATGAAAACCCAGGTCTTCATTACATTTCTTCCCCCATCTCCCAAGACTAGAGTACCTCAGTCTTCATATGTGCAAAAGAACATCAGTTCTCAGGTTACACTTCCATCCAATACTGTTTTCTGAAGTCTCTTAGTTGCAAAACGTACCATATTGCAATTTGTATATTGGGTCAGTCATATTGTGTGCCTACCCAAATGCATTATGATCTATCTCCAGGACAAAGTGTCATCCCAAGAGATAGTATTGCGATGACAAGACAGTCTTCTTCATTACAAGATGCTCCTTTTCTGTAGTAGTGTCCAGGCGAGGAGAAGCACTGGAAGTCTTATTCTATCTGTATCCTGCCTCAATGTTCACTGCAGAGACCTCTATCTGCAGTGTGAATGGCTGAGTGAAGACAGGAAAATAAAGGAGAGTCACTTAAGACGGCTACCTTCATGTCGTTATAAATTCTGTCATAGCCTTTAGTCTGACCAACATTATTTGGTGCCAACATTTTCAACAAGTCAGTGACAGATGCTGCCCTGTCAGTACTTACTAATTATTCCCAAGTGCAGTCTTTCATCTTGTACATGTACATGGATTGCCTCCATTTTGCCCAAACTGAGGGTTGACTAGTTCATGTTTAGGAACATAGTTCAGGTCACAGTTCATACATTTGTAAGTATTGATGGTCAAGGTCGCCAATGTGATCAGATAATTCTTGCAAGATTGTCAGATCAAACTCAAACACCTCCATCAGCATCTGGTGCATGAGAAGCTGGAATGTCACTTGGTTCTTGGTGGTCTGTTGTTGTTCATGTACCGCCACTGTCAAAGCTGTCGTCAAGTGAACTTCACTCGGATCAAGACAGGTGATAAACAGACATTTCTCCACTTGCTCAAAGAAGTCATCTATGCAAAAAAAAAGAAAGAGTATGAATCAAACCTGGAGACATCACTGAGACACACTCAAGAAATCCACGCATCAACATCAGCTCATTGTTGAGCTGTGAACCCAGATGTTTAGAAATTCTTTTGAGTTTCTTGTGAGGTTGAGCATTGTCTCTAATCTGGACTTTGTGCTGAAACCAGGATTTTCTTGAAACAAATCTGCATCTAGGAGAAGTCAAATCTTTCCTGCTGGGAGGGTTGCAAAAAACGTTAGGTTCCAGGCAAACAGTTGTAGTGAACCTTTGGAAATGCTGCCACAGATCTGCAGCAAGACTGTATTTCCATATGTATATTAGGTAAGTGTCAATGAACTTCTGGCCAACTTTGTGGAAAACCTGTGGCAAACCGGTGGTTTTTTTTGGCGTGGGTTTGTTGGAATTTTTACTATTTTATTCATTCTTGTATATATTGTACATATCATTCTTATTATAATCATTATCATTACTGTACATTTGGTTAGTGCTGCTCTGAAAGATGTTTGCTGCTGTAACACTGGAAATTTCCCCTGACGTGGGGAGTAATAAAAATCTATCTTATCTTATCTTATTTGCAGCAAATTCATATTTTATGTGGTTCTGGCAAATACTTCTGAGACTAAGCTTATATTCCAAAGATTGTCCATCCATCCATCAGCCTTAAGCACATCATCAATTTAGAATAATCATTTGACCCTTGATGCACGTTGTTAGGCCGTTGGAGTTGCCAAAGCACCCAAAGGACACCAAAGGACACAGAGAACAGCTGAACAGCAGATACAAACCTTCAGCTTTTTTGACACAACAGTACAAGCCAAATCTACCTGTAGAAACTGCAACACAGCCACTCTGAAAACCCACGAATAATACCATTATTGCCAGAAATGCTGCCACTGGCCAACAAAATTGATAGTTCCGTTTGCCACAAATGCCAAACTTCTTGCCAAATTGCTACTACATGTTCAGCACTGCTGGCAAACTGTCGTGCCACAAACTTTTTTTTCTTGCAAGATGGCAGAGAAACGAGCTCTGAATTGTTTGTGGAGAAATTATATAATACCAATGCACCATTGAAGGTAATGGAGCCCCTGGTTTCCATTACTCTAAAATTGAATTGGGTATTTTGCCACTTTTCTGTACTTGAGAGACTTATCATATCAGCCATTTCTTAAATTGTACGACTCTCAAGCCACTGGGTTTGGCTCAGTTTTGCACTTACTAGATAATGAAAGTTTTTTTTATTTTTTTTGATCATGTCTTCTTCAGGTCCAGGTTCCAGTTCTCACCATGTGGCAGAAAGTCCAATTATTCTACCAGGTGATTCTGGAAAATGGAGGCAAGTCTTTATTTTTAGCACACAGATGTAATTAGCACAGCGTTTAAACTTCATATATGATGTTAGACACTTGTGTTGCAATTTTTCTATAATCTCCTTCTTTCTCCCGGTTCTTCTTTGCAGACAAAAGGACAGACAGCTGGCTGCTGGTCTACTCTCCTGTGTCAATTAGCTGCATCTTCCTGAGCTACCTGATCATTATATGGGTTGGGCCAAAGCTGATGGCCAAGAGGCAGCCAGTCAACCTTAAACCAGTGTTGATAGTTTACAACTTTGCCATGGTTTGCCTCTCTGCCTACATGTTCTATGAGGTAACTGTTGAACTAGGAGATGGACAGCTGGATGCCAAAACAGCTGAAACAAGCTAGTGTAGGGTATTATAGTTCAGGACACTTCCAAACAGTTGCCAGCTCAAAGTTTGAGGAGCTGTAATACTTGGAATACATCATGTTTTTAATTTTTTGTCTATATGGCTGTTCTGTCATCATGATTAACCAGCTGAGAATTATCGCTGGATTTTTACAGCTTCTTCTAGCATATTGTTATGGTTTGCAAACCACAATTTTCATGTTTCGGTTGAGTCTCTGAGCTCTCATAGCTCTGGAAATGCTCTAAAACCCACAGTGCACCACTTCCCCAGCAACAAATGCCAGAAATTAACAAATATATGATGAACATAGTGTGACTTTAAGAAGCTATGAAGGTCACCAAGCAATGTGACCGACAGAAAGACGACTTCAATTAGAAAATAGAGACCTGCTAATGGATTCACAATCAACTGTGTTCATGGTTTGTTCATACTGCCCCCAAGTGGCTCAAAAAAATCAGTTTAAATCGGTTATTATGTGTCCTGTCCCTTGAGGTAGTCATCAGCAGAAAAAGGACATGATTTCGCTCATTCACAGCCAATTTGTGCCGGTCAAAACAGGATGAAAGGTTCTTCTGCTTAGTGAGAGAAAAACCAAAGCAGAGATGAAAGCAGCTTCTGTCTTTCCAGTTCACAGCCTCGTCCTGGTTGGCCAAATACAGTCTGCTGTGCCAGCCGGTCGACTACAGCGACAGCCCACTGGCCATGAGGGTAAACCTGCTTTACTAGATGCTTCAGTATGCAACACTGTTTTTTATGAGGGCCCATTTTTAAAAGTCGGTTTTAATTCCACACTTCCAGGACTAGATTTTGATGACTATGAAACTGCTTCCTTGTAAATATCTGCTCAAAGGCGATCTTCGGATTTGTTGAGTATTTCTGTTTAATTTGCTGGTCCTTAACTTTAATATTTTAATGAATCAGATAACTGGGTATAGTATAATGCAAAAAATCCCCAAAATTTCTGAAAATTTGCAAAACCTTCAGGAAGAAAATTCCAAAAAGTCCTTAAATGATTCCCGTAAAAGGTTTCATTTAAAAAAATCCCCCAAATTTGTCAAGACAATTCTTGTAAATATTTTCAAAAAAATTAATAAAAATCTTCCCCCCAAAAATCCTAAAATGATTACATATATATTAGTAAAACTTCTAATATTTTCTTTAAGAAGATTCACAAAAAAATCAACCAAAATCCGGCGATTTTTATTGTGTGAATGTTCTTAAGAAACATTTTTTTCTACCAAAAAATGTTCAAAGTTTTCCCAAAAATGTTGAAAATATGGACATCAGAAGTTTCACTGTGAAAATACATTTTTTCTCCACATTTTCAAACTTTAAAACGGGTCAATTTTGACCCGCAGGATGACACAAGGGTTAAGATCGACATTTAAACTTGTGAGGTACACCTACAATGTTAATCTTACTTCGCACTAAATGTACAGTGATATTATTTCACACAAATAGCTTTATTTTCTATCCACAACTTGAACCACAGTCTTTTATCTTTTCTTTTTTTTTTAATCGTGTTGGACAGATGGCCAGAGTCTGCTGGTGGTTCTACTTCTCCAAAGTTATCGAGCTCAGTGACACTGTGAGTACAGAAGCAGTGAGAAAGAAGATGTGAATTTTAAGTGTCCCATTTGTTATTTGAAACTAGAACGAGCTCGATTCTGTGCAGCAGTTTCAAAATAAACTTGCATGCCCGCTTATGCATGTATTCCAGTGCTTCCCTACATGGCAGCAAGATCTTTCAGCGTGCCTTCCTCTTGTGCGTTTCAGATTTTTTTCATCCTGAGGAAGAAGAACAGTCAGCTGACCTTCCTCCATGTCTACCATCACGCCACTATGATCTTCAACTGGTGGGCCGGGGTTAAATACGTGGCTGGGGGCCAGTGTGAGTGCAAGCCGCCAGCGCAGTTTCACAAAATGTCATGAAAATTGTGCAAACTGAGCCATATGGCAGGAAATATAATGACACAAACTGTGCGTGCATGAGTTTAACATGTCATCCTGTGCATCTGCAGCTTTCCTGATAGGTCTGATTAACTCCCTCGTCCACGTGGTGATGTATCTGTACTACGGTTTGGCAGCTCTGGGACCAAGTATGACCAAATATTTGTGGTGGAAACGATACCTCACCTCCCTGCAGCTGGTCAGTATGAACCGCTGAATATGGGTGTTTATGGGCAGTTTTTCTGTCAGGAAATTTCTGTCAGAGAATATATTTTTACCATTTATATGATGAGAGATAAGATAAGCTTTTATTAATCCAACAGGGGAGAAATTTGCACTGTTCCAGCAGCAAAGGCTGGAGGGTAAAAATGTAGTCCGAAAACAACAAATACACATCATTTTTAAAACACTACTGCTGATTTTGTGCAGATGCTTCCATATGTACAAATTCAAATATTACACAGATTCCACAGAATAGACTGTGGAAAGTAATGGGATTGTTATTCTATATATATCATTCTAGACGTAGGAAAATACTGATATTGAACAGATTTATTAAGTAGATGCATTATTGCACAAATAGAAAATGTACGCTTTTTTCCAACGTACAAAATATTCAAAACACACATGTTTGAATGCCTTGATGAAGCACCAGAGTAAAACACGTCAGTTTTTCTATCTGTAGTCTTGTTAGGAAAAACACTAACAAACAACCTCTTTTTGTAATTTTGATCATCGGCTTTCTTTAATTAATGAACATAATTCTGTTTGGATGCTTGTTCAGCAAAGTGCCTGTTGTTCTTTCTGCAGCATAAAGACTGTAAACGTCTTGACTCTGCTTTGGCATCCTTTAGGGAGCCTGTATTCTTGTTCAATGGCAAATCTTTTCCTGTTTTGTGTGTATTTCCGCTGTGAGGGACTGGTGACCTGTACGAGATGTACCGTGTCTGTTCCCCTGAGTCAGCTGGGATGGGAACAAACAACCCAGTGACCCTACACAGGATAAACCGGTGTATAGATAATGGATGGATGGTGGATATGTCCCAAAAACTCTAAATCTTCGGCTGTAATGAGTTTAAGATGAAGGCCTCCCAGGTGGTTTGTCATTGTTCTGAATGGCTGCTGCCATAACTAGATGGATTAGCGGCAATGATGCTCCTTAGCTAACTACCACACCATCTGTTTTCTACTTGTAGAGACAAAGCTGTAGTGTTTTATTCTTCTGTCTGTTCGGCTGCAGCTTATGTAGGTCAGTATGGTGCCTGACATTCTGTCATTCTGTAGCAATAATTGTAATGACCTCAGAGCTGACCCCCAAGCCTTCATTAGCAGCTGACTTCACAATTTAGCCAAGTGAAGCTGAGATGGTTGATATGATGTGATTGTACTTCTCTGTGTGTTCGCGGGGGGTTCTTTTGTGTTATTTCATTAATATTTACACTGAAAGGGGAGGTGGGAGTGTGCTGGAGTGAGATGAACATTTAGATGCACAACGTTCATTATCGTAGGAGCTTCAGTACAATTCTACAATTCATACAGTTTCATTTAGCAGGTACTTTGATCTAAAGTGACGTACATCTGAGAGTAGATACAAAGCAGAGACCATCTGGACTTCTCTTGTAGGTTCTTGAAGACGTTTCACCTCTCATCCATGAGGCTTCTTTAGTTCTCAGTTCTCAAAACTGAAGAAGAGTCTTGGATAAGAAGTGAAACGTCTTCAAGAACCTACAAGAGAAGTCTAATTGATCTCTGCTGAAGTTCCGATGATTAACATGACCTGGATGACGGAAAATCTACACAGACAAATGTTCATTATGTTCTTCCCTACTCAGTTCCTGCCTGAGTCCTGGATACTATTGCACCTCTATATGAACATAGATCCATATAAATATAGATCAGTCTGCAGGATATGTTATCTCAGTGGAACTTTAGGAAACAAAATTGGTGTCTGTCTGTGTTCAGGTGTGGTGACTAACCAGTTTCCTTCAAATTCAACATGCAAATTTCCTTGAAATTCATTTCTTTAAAATGTGTTACTTTGACATAAGAGTTTACCGACAAAAAGCAATTCTCTCTTTGGACTTTAAAAGTGAGCAAGAATCCTCCCAACCTGTAAGACAACTTGGAACTATTATTGCATCATTCTTATTATTATATTAGATGTGTAATTTAAAGTGTGATTTCATTGGTTTCCATAAATGTCTAGCTTAGTATTGTGTTGCAGTTGTATCACTGCTGAGGAATTTAGGGGGACAGTATGTTTAGCACAGGGAATAAGTAACGGTCTTTAAATGTTCTTGACAGCCTTTGTTCTTGTTGTCGGGGTTAACCTGTTTGAGTTTATAGATTTAGAAAAATGTCCAAAATTGACACAAAATCATCCAAAATATGACACGTAATTTAAAATAGCCGACTCCCCGTTGGATTTTGCGGATTTGAACAAGAGGCTTTTCTGTGCGTCCTGACGAGTTACATATGCACACTGAATTTTGTAGCTGTAGGATAAACGCTTTTCAGGGGCTCAATTTTCATAATATTCTACAGAGTGCTATTGAGCTATTTTAGCACACACATGTAGCCTCGCCACGCTACCCCCATGTTTCTGACGGCACAAGGGTCTAGGGAAGCTTGACAAGGAGGGAGGCGGGCTAAAAGGTTGTCTATCAAATCCCTCTGCAGCAATTGGGTAGGTATACAACCAATCCTAGAGCACCGGCGGATTGTGGCTAAGTCCCGTTAGCTTCCCAACCAGAGGAGCCGCAGAGCCAACTGGTATATTAAGGATTTGCCATATCCCGTCGGCATAAGTCCAAATACGTCTTTCTTCTCAATGAAACACTTCAGTGTCGTCCTTTGTTTATCTTTCAAGTTGAATTTTAGCTTCAAATCTTTAAGGGCTGTGGCCAAAGCCGAGTCGAAAGATAACAGTTTATTGTGCGCCGGTTGTTTCTGTCAGAATCGTCGCGCCTCTGTCGTCACTTCGTTACGCCCGCCTTCTGACTCTACACTTCATGGTGATTGGTCCGGCCAGTTTTAGGAGAATCCAGCCTCGAGCCTTATGGAGGGTAACTAGACCCACCCTGGCAGAGAATTAAATTCGTTGCCGTGGGTTGTCTAGCACGGCTAGGCTAACACACAAGTGCCATTCGCCTAAAATATCAAATTTTTCACCGGTCTTGATGTATGTGGAAATTTTCACAGATTTTTGAGTATGTCGAGGATGTCAAAAATGCTTTTCTACCTTTCGATGAAGAACATATAATAAGAAGAAACTCATGCTGTACAAGCTTTCCACTGTACCTGTAATAATTCAAATAAAACCCCACAGCAAATAGATCGTATGCAGATGATTATGTATTTTGCATCAGAAGATCTTACAAGTGAAAAACTCTCAGTCAACACCTATTAACTAATAAGAAAGTTATCTGTTAGTATGAAAGTGTCTGTGGGCATCTGACAGACCCTTCTGTGGATGTCTTCAGAAGACAAAACCCTTTTTTTTCCACTAGTTTGACTCCCTGGACACAGACTCCAGGGATAAGCCTAGTATTGGCTGCACGCTTTCTCCTCCTACTACCCCAAAATTTTCAAGTTTTGCTAAGAAATTGGATCATTCAGTAAGGCAGCCTGACTATATTTTTAAACGCATTTAAGGTTAGTTAACGATTTTAATCACATGCATCACCTCTCTGTATGCAAAACACCCCCCCCCATCACTATTTAGAGGGAACACGTGGTTGCTTTAAACTAATACACACAGACCAAAGCGTTCTTCACCCTCACAGCAGAATGGTAATGAAGTGCAACCGACCCATTTTGTGGTGCAGAATGAAGGGCCTGCTAAATGAGACTATATTCGTACCGTACAATTTTCATTCTCTCTTCCCATTTGCTGTGACATTATCTTACCTGAAATTAGTGTCATGTCACAGTCTGAAGACACACTCTCATGTCATCTTCAGCTTTCCTCTTCCAATTAAAGATCACTATCATCTGTTTCACATATGAATGCCATTTCTATGAGTCAGTACAGTTTTAAGCATTTATAGATAGATGTTTAAAATGATTTTGCTTACCTCTGACCTTGAACTCACTCAGTACAAGTTTTTATTTTGGTGAAGACAGACTTATTTCGGTGGTATTTAGGTCACTCAGTTTATATTTTTGTAACATTTTCTCTAATTTGTGGTCACCTAAAATGCCTATGTAATCAGTCACTTTCTATTCTCTCTCTCTCTTACAGCTCCAGTTTTTCATAGTCACCATCCACACCGCCTACAACCTGTTTGCAGACTGCGACTTCCCCGACTCCATGAACATCGTCGTGTTCGCCTATTCTCTCAGCCTCATCGCGCTCTTCAGTAACTTCTACTATCGCAGCTACCTCGTCCAGAAGAGGGCCAAAGAAACTTAGAGATGCAAAAGGAAAGAGAAAGAAGAAAAGTGGAAAGAGAAGCGGTGAGATAAAGGGTTGAAATCCAGGGAAGTAGGACAGAAACTGTGAAGGAGAGATTACAGAGGTGGTACAAAAAGCAACTCCTGCTTGTTTGTTGTGTTAATTACTATGTAAAAAAAAAATATATTAACATACTTTTGATGTGATAACAGACAAGTGGAGCAAATTTCTGATTTTCAATAAACATTTTTCTATGTGTATGTATTTGTGCCTTGCTTTTAACATCCATTTGCTGCATCTATTCATTCCAAACCGGTCTGCAGAACGTATTAATTGTGTTTCATCAGTCCCCTCCCCCAGCTGCTATTAGACAATAGTTACTAATCACCACTGGAGTCACTTTATTCTCCTCCTACGCCCATTGGACGGCAGGAACAGCCAATCAGCTGCGCTCTGCCTTCAGCTCTGTACCCCACGTTCTCCACATATTGCTCCCACTTTTCTAAATCAGCATTTGCCTCCCCAGTTTGAAGCATTTAATCCCCCCGACCAGTGGGGGAGACCCAATCTCACCCCTCCCTCACCCCATCTGTCATGATGTGGAGATATAATTGTACAGACAGCTCGGTCGGACACTTCAATCTGCCCCGCCTAGTGGACAGAAATGAAAGAACTGTTAAAGGAGTGATTAAATTAACCAGATCTGCTTTCCCTTACATTGTCCTCCCCCACCGTCATCAATTATTCCCACCCTCTTTCTCCACTAGAAGCATATTGGTTTTGACTATCCTCTGTTCCAAACTCAACAGGGGGCAGATAATGAACATGAAAAACGACTTTGAAGCAGCGAAATCAAAGTTGCAGCGGCAGCATCTCAGAGTAGTCGTTTTAATAGCAGCGAGGCAACTCGACAAGGTCAGAAAATCTCCTCCTTTCATGTGCGTTTTTCAAAGCAGCGTAAAACAACTCAGAGAAAACAGAAGCTGTAGTCGCATCTGCCAAGGTGATCGCACAGGAAAATTCAAAAACTGGATCAGCATGTAGGTGGAGTTGCTACTTGTCCAAAAAGACCACATTAGATTCGAGGTTTTGCACGGTTTAGTTAAGGCATAAAAGCAACAGGATGACAATTAATGGCACTATTGCTTTTACCTGTGCTTCTGCTCTCATGCCACTTCAAAATGTCCATCACAAAAGGCCCTATCATGAGCTTTAAATATATAGTTAAGCAATTTATTTAGCTCTAAGTAACATGCAAATTTCTCACTCTGGCAAGTCCAGCGATCAAATATTATCGTCTGATGAGCTGTTTCCGTCCTCTTTCCTACAGTTGCATAAGCTTATCTTTGGAGAAAGTACGTGATGCAAACGTGCTGAGGTGATTTTCTCGTTGGATAAAGTTGAAGGAATATGAGATTGTTTAAGAGCTGCCGTGCCCTGCTGAGCAAGTTCAACATTAGAGCGGCAGCATGAATTAAAACTTCTTCCATTTTTCAATCAGCCCATCGAAACTTTCGCTGAAGCACTGTGGGAAGTACGGTAGATAACCCCTTGATCCTTCAAAGACGTGGAGGCTTTTCCTCCTGGGTAAACCCGCACACACATTTCTAGACAGCAAAGACCAAACAGATAGCGAAAAGGTTGAACTTGGATTTTCGTGCCACGTAGTGCAGTGTTTTTGGCAAAATCCTGCACTGGCCCGTTAGACATTTGCATGCATAGTTTTTAAACAAGAATTCTGTATTCCTTCTGTTCACCTTCCAATTGCTTGATGAGAGATTACTGGAAGCTGTAAGAGTCTGACTCCTAGCTATCAGAAGAATTGTGCAGTATTGTGGCAACTGAAAAGCCTTTTAAACCTCACTGTTCTGGACTTCCTAGGTCGTATTTCACCTTCTTCCTGGTACTAAATAAGCCACTATCCCATTAAAATCACCTTACATGTTTCTTTCTTTAATTATGCTCTCTGTTCTGTTTGCCCTGCTAGTTTCAGTCAGCAAGTCAGAAGTTGAAATTACAAAGTCTGAAGTCCAAATTTAGGGACTCAGAAATCTTGTCAGACACCAAAACACTGCACTTTTGTTTTGTCTTGGGTCAAAACAGCAAGATCATCACAGCCAAACACCAAAGTCGAGGCTTCAAAAAAACGACAGTCCACAAACCAGTGTGTGACCAATGAGTTTCATTTAAAGTCTATGATCTTCTGAAGAGTAGTGGAAGTCCTGGATGTGCATCTTCTCACCCAGCTAAAAACGGAAAGTACAGCTTAAGGTTGACGGAAAGATAAGATAAGATAAGATAAGATAAGATAAGATAAGATAAGATAAGCCATTATTAAACCCACAGTTGGCCAAATTTGCAGTGTTTTTTCCATTCTGTTGATCGTGCATGTACCTGTGAGAGCTAACAGTGCTGCATGGCTGGTACTAAAATAACATAGGGCACACTCGTGTAGCATTATAAGCCATATTTTTTGCTGCTGGCAAGTACTTAATCTGCTCTCCATCTCAACATGAGTGTGTTGCAAGCACACACACACACACACACACACACACACACACACACACACACACACACACACACACACACACACACACACACACACACACACACACACACACACACACACACACACACACACATATCCAGCTGATTGCCAGAAGCCCATTTAAAGACTGATGTCCCTCAGCCTCGCCGCAGGCACAGCTCCAGGTTGATTACTGCTGAGTGCCGAACAGCTCAGGCATGACTGACTTTCTGGCACACAGACGCTTTGATCAACGTACAATTTTGCAACCAGATGATGGGTTTCATCTTGAGTGTTTAGAGAGTTGTGGGGCTTTTGAGACGATGCCAAACTAGCGAGAGGTGTCAGCTAGGCATTTTCCCTTCGATATCATGCGATTGGATAACTTTTGATCGGCATGCATGTTGATTAAAACGCTTTAACGATGCAGGCATGAATAGACCAAGAAACCGAGCGACTGCTGTGCTGTGGCTTAAATCTACTGAATCTTGTTTGTGAATGACTTTGTTTCAGTCTCCTTGGTAACTGTGCCAGACAGTGTTTGGGCTGCGGTCAGCTCGAGGCAGACTGTAATTAATAATCAGGTTAGAGGGAGAGGATATTGGAGCACTCTCCGAGCTGCTGCTGCTAACTTCCTATCCAGTGAGAAGGGACGGAGATACACACTCGCACAGGACGACACGCAAACACACATGCACACGGACATAATTGTCGATGGCGAGAGAGGTTTGGGAACAAGAGGCCGATAAGTGTGCTTGAAGGTGAGCCGCTGGGTTGTTTCATACAACGAGGGTTAACAAGAGGCTGCAGCAATCTCAGCGTGATGGGAACACACTCAACCACAGGCAAGCTAGTGTTAATCAGCCAACCAACCAGCAAGTAGCTCCCTGTCAAGTGTGTGTCTGTGTATGTGTAATTAACCAGCTCCAAGAAGTCGACTCTCGGAGAGGAGAGTGGCTCTTTTTTCCCTCATCTCTCTGCAACCTCAAGAATAAATCTCGTCTCCTAAAAAGGCACCTATCAGTCACTTTGTCGTCACTTGTGTCCATATGTGTGTGTGTGTCTTTGTTCTCAACAAGAGGAACCCCATCTGTTGGTGACACCGTCCCCATTTATGGACAATGGGATGAACCCAGCACCACCTGTATCTGTGTTATCAGTGTTATATGGGGGGGATGTGCCATTTATCTTGACAGGCAGATAGCTTGATTTATGGCTCATATTGTTTGCTGTGGGTCAGACAATCAAGAACAGGGAGAGATTTATTTCAGCGGTAACACAAGCCCACGGGGTATTATATGATTTGATTCATATTTGCATCAACCTGATCCTGTAAATTTACCTTGTTAGAACAAATTGATTTCTGGTGGCGCTGTCAGTTTTTCTTCTAAATCCGGCTATCCGCTCTCCCACACTCAAATGGATAAGGGATTCGAATTTCAATTCAAAATTCATCATCTATGAGGACACCTTGAACTCTGGTGGGCAGCGTTCTTAAAATGCATTGTCCGTTTGGTGGAAGACGTATTTACACCCTTTCTGTTGCCCTCAGTAAATCAGGTTATTACTGTTTTCTTCATAAATTAAGGTGTAGTGATGTAGCAAGTCAGACAAAAAAGCACAGTTAAATAACTGGGAAGTGGTGTGGATTTGACACCATAATCATGTATAAAACTGGAAACTTTTCAGTCATCCACCCCCACTAAGCTGCAACTACCAACAACCACAGACTGTATAGAAGGTGGACATAGTCTCCGGTTCTACAACAATTTCGTTGAGCAGACGCTTTCATCCAAAGTGATGTACATCTAAGAGTGGATACAACACAAGCAGGGATCTAATCAGGGGAAAACAACCTGGATAAGAGCCATAAAACAAGTTCAAGTGTGATAATAGGACTGCTGTGTCTAGAAACAGTGTGGACGTAGTAGGAAATTATTATTATTTTTTTTTTTTTGCAACAAGTCAAGTGCAAAGGTGTTCAATGAAGGGTTGGGTTTTTAGTCTTTTCTGAAAGACTGAGAGGGACTCTGCAGATCAAGTCAACATGAAAGTGCCTTTAACCTGCAATTATGTCTGACAGCCAGTAGGGGGCGAGTCCTCTGGTTGAAAAAGAAGCCAGAGTGTACAGAAGTCTATGAGAAAATGGGTCTACTTCTGACTTGATTTGTTACCTCAGTAAACACTTTCATGATGAGTTTATTGTCTCAATTGCTAGTTTCGAGTCTCTGTTAATTTCGGAAATTATGGTGCCATTTAAAGTTAAATCTCCTATTGGCCATTTCAGCCTTACCATTTTAAGACCTCTGGTGTTATGTGGGTTGTCTGATAAGATTAAAAACATTCTTTCCACAAAGGAAATGATTAAACTAAGCTTGAAAGCCAAATAAATACATATTTTCACCTCCATTCCAAAAAAAGAGGACAATACAAGCTGCAAACAAGTTCCATTTGTATTTTTAGATTCAAGATTCAAGAGTTTTATTGTCACATACTAGAAGTTACATGAAGCAATTGCTGGCAGTGAAATGCTTGCGTCTCTCATTCCCAACAACAGTGCAAAAAAAGAACACACAACAATCAAGATATTTCCTTCTGACACATTTGTTGTCAATTTGTCGTCACCAAAGACGTCAGCAGCCAGAATATAAAAGATCTTATTGAGTTTTTTTTCTTTGCATCATTACAAATATACATATTTTGTTTAGTTTCAGCAAATGCAGCAGGTCAAACAACAGCTTTCACAATGAAAATCACTATCCATTGCAGCACAAACCCAAGATTTTAGAACACTTGAAAGCCTTCATCCAATTACCAAACCGATTACTGTGCCTAAACTATTCTCTCTTCACATCTACTCCCATTCACAGTGAAAAAAAAATCTCCTTTTAAACCTTAAAGCAAATATTTAAGGCTACAGGTAGTGGGTGTCACACACAATTTCCAACATAAGAGCAGCTTGACCTTTTTCTAAGTGAGCGTTCACTGTGGTCTCCAGCAAAGTGGCCTCCAACAGCGAAGCACATTTAGAGGATTCATTCAGAATTCAGTCAGAATTCTGCTATAAAAAATGAATAATGAAGATAGCTAAGAAGTCAGCAAGACAGATAAACCTTTGAGATACACTCACTGCATGTTAATAGCAATGGGGTTTAGGGGGTTTTAATAATTAAAACACTAAAGTTGTTGGCATGTAAGGAATGGTCTTTCAAAAGAGGCCTTAATAGACTGATGTGAAAAACAGTTCTTTAACTTATTTAACTTTCTGGAAACACTTTAGCAGATTAAGACTGGTCAGGCATAATATCAGGTTTTTACGACAAAATGAGAATGGTCAAAATAATTTGCTTTACTGTATGTTGTTTCTATGCTGGAATGTCAACCAGATAGTTACTGGTGTAAGATTATTTACAGTATTAACACGTGTGTATTATAAACACGATATGAATGTTGTTTTTTGAAAACACTGTCAAAGGGTGAAGGTAAGTGTGACACCTGTGTGACTCTTTTCTAAAGTGTCTTCATTGCAAAACTTCATTCTTCCTCAGAGAGACTTGCTGGGTCACACTGACAAAATCATGATGTGCTGCAGACACACAGACAAAGAGAGAGGGAACAAATACTAAAATATGTCTGCTGATGCTGAAAATTTTCAGTTGTAGGAAATTTTAGTAGTGTGTTTCTCCTAGTTTAACCAAAATGGACTGACAGCACCTTACAGACCGCACCAGTCAAAATAGATTTGTTTTTGCACCTCATATGAATGTACGGTTTCTAGCATAAAGAAACTTCATGGTTTCTAGAAATTCTGTTATTTGTATATGTTAGAATTAGAATGAGGAGCAAAATGAGCAGTCAACACCATGGCTCAGCATTTCTGCCTTGAAACTTCCTTGGAAACCGATTTAGAGCTCCAGGATTTCATACATAACATACAACAAACCAAATTCTTTCAATTTGCAGGACGGGACTTTCTGTGTCAGTGTTAGTCTTAAGAATCAGTTTCCACTTCGTACATGTGTGGCTGAAGTACTCCAAAATTACTTGCCATTGTGTAGTTTTACAGTGTTTGAGCGGAGATACAGGTGAGCTGGTGTGCTTGAGCTGCAGCAAGTGGTGGAGAAGTGGGTTCAGAAAGAGCCAACGACTTCATGGATCTGCACTTTCAAGATGAAGCAAAGGTTAGACAAACATCTAAGCCACTTTATGGCAGGAAGGGATTATAATCACAGGATAAACTTGTAAATATCTAACTTTAATCAACAACCGTGAGATTTTAGGGGTTTAATCAATACCAGGAGAGGTAATTTACGATATTAGAGCATTTTGAAATGGACATGATTGAATCATGTGATAAATGATGCGTGGTTGTCTCCTATAGCAGCAGACTTTCACCAGTTTTGGGGATTTGGTAGTGGTTTTACTTGCTGCTGGATCACAGCCTAAGTTTGTGGTGTTGCAACCGTCCTCCCATAAAAACAACCCTGTAGACACCTTAGTGTTATTCATAGCTACATTTAATTTTGACAGCTCTTCGTAATTAGAATAGGGGTTCAGGAGGACATGAGGTGGTACATATATGGGAGGAGGTCGGGGTGGATGGGTAGGTCAGTAAAACATTGGTATGCTGCAGCGAGTGGGGAGAGAAGAAAGAGCAAGGAACTTCTTAGATCAGTACATTCTAGAGGAAGCAGCAGTATAGAGTTACATCTAGGTTATTTAAATGGGCAAAACTTCTAAATATGTAACTTTGATACATGTAGATTAGTTTTTTCGAGATGGATGGATGGATGGATGGATGGATAGATAGATAGATAGATACTTTATTAATCCTGAGGCACTTTGTATATCCTCTATTTTACCTATATAGAAATAAAAACTTTACTTTTATGCAATGGTCACTTAGTTTTGGAGCTACAGAACGCCAAACACCTTCTTTACCGGCTAACTTCACTTTCTGACATCTTTCAGGGTTTTCTTAGTTGGTCTTTCTGCAGTTACGACATTTGTTCTAGTGATAGGAATTCAGCTGACAAAACCAGACCTTCAGGATGACCTTCATGGTTGTACTCATAGTGGTGTTTATATTTTTCATATTTTACTAAACTGAATCCAGGTGCTACTTCCTGTCTTTGTGGTAACCTGTTCCAGTTGTGTCCTACCTGCATTAATTCCAAATATCCTGGCAAGAAATATTAAAAAATGTACATCAAAATCATTGAAATATATTTCTCTTTCAAAATAATTGTTCTTTTCCTTAAGCAAATACACTACGAAGACTGACTGCTAGCAAAGCTCTTTGTCCTTTGCTCAGCCCAGCGTGAATCTTCACCCCTTTACATTATTTAAAGCACAGAGGTATTCCTCTGCCACCCCTTTCTTCTCCTCCTTTTCCTCTTTCCCTTTACTTTTTTCCTTCCCTCTACTTGCCTTTCATCTATTCTCCTGATCTCTTATCTCGACACTCTGAGAGACTTTCATGTCTTCACGCTTCTCTCCTCTTCTTGCCTCATCTTTTGCTCTCATCTGTTTTTTCTCTCTCTCTCTTCTGTTTCACTTTCCTCACCTGGTCTCTCCTCCCTCAGCTCTCCCCTTCTTGTCTGACTTCTCATCCTCCTCTTCCTCCCTCGTCTCCTTCCCGCCATCGCCTTCCTCTCGCCTCCCCTCCTCTTCCTCCTCCTCCTTCCCTCCTCCCACCACCTCGGCTCACCCTCTGATGATTGCCGAGCACATTTCATTTGACATAAAGACAAAGGGCTGAGTACACATGTGGTTTCTCCTGTGTAATATGAAATATTAATGCGGGCATAATTTGGTTCCCTGGATGAGGGGTGGAGGTGGGGGTGGCGGGCTCTTTATAATCACCAGTGACTGCCGTTTCCTTCCCCAAAGGATGGTAAGGCTGTCAGGAAGGATTGAGAAACAGTGAAGATAACAACAACAGAACGCTTTCTGTTGGCGGCTACTGTGGCCTATTTCTGTCTCGGTGTTTAATGGTTATATTGGCTCATTGCCCGAGTTACTGAGGCAGCTCTCCCTGTCAGGCTTTTCAAAGTTAAAGGTGCTATATGTAGCATTTTCAGCCATCAGTGGTCATGCTCAAATTAGTTGTGATAGACCGGGATAATTACCATAAACAATTGGTGGCCTGCCTTGAGTGTGTCACATTTGTCCCAAAGTACTTTCTATTCATTCCCTTTGCTCCATTTGTTTTCATTTTACATCTGTGTCTTACTTATACTCCCCTTTACCTTTGTGAGACACAGTTCTGCAATAAGACAGCTGGAAAATTCAAGGCTGTTAGTGGTAGAAAGTTTCTTGGTAGACTTAGTCCCATGCTTATCTCTGCGCACTCCGTTTACTTATATTTACATACATTTTGTTTTCCCACTACAGGCAAACAGGCATGATGAATGTATGGCCCTGCTGGAACACAGAGCTGGTCTGAGATCAGGCAACTTCCAGGCTCTGCTGTAAAGTCTGGAGAGGGAACATTTTATTCCGTTTTATCTCAATGTGACAAATAAAGGCTCTTTTCTTTAAAGTGCAATCTGCAGATGGCAAGAATGTGTGAATTTCTTTACAAAATAAGGTGTTAAAACATGCAAAGTCACATGTTTTGTTCCAGCCACAGCTTAGGCTGTGAGCTGTGGCAGGGCTGTGTGTGCTGTGCTGATGAGGAGTCCAGGTGTGTGTCATCTGTAATCAGCAGATCATGTGCAGGTGGAGCCCAGCTAATCAGGTCCTGGCGTCCTATAAGAACCGTCGTCAGTCATCGTTTAATGCCAGAGGTTGCTTTTGGTTACCTGACTCCTCCGGCTCCTTGGTCTGCTCCTGGTCCTCCGTGGATTCTGCTGGGTCAAGGAAAATCATCTGTTGTCAGCCCCTCCCAGAGGCAGCGAGGTCCCCCAGCCCTGGTGTCACCAGACGCAGGTTATACTAATCTCCCTAGGTTAGCATAGCGGCTGTGTTAGCTCCCTTATTCAAGAGCAGTTTGGGTTGAGCTTTCGGGTTTTAGTGCAGAGTTCCGGTTGCTTAGTTTTTGTTAGGTAGATTTTCCTTGTTATTTTGTTCTCCTGCCTTGGTGTTACCAACAGTGGGTTAACCTTAGCTTTTGGGTTTGTTTTGTTATTAGTCTTCCCTGCCTCTAGAGGCTCCGAGGCTGGTTCCCTGAGTTCACCATGAGTTGTACGCTGGTTCCGGTTCTAGTTCTGTATTCTTCCTGATTCTGTGAATAAATTTGTTGTTGCAAATCTGTCTACTCGTTCATTTCCTGCATCTGAGACTCCGGTACCTGCTGTAACATGTTTTAAACAAACAGATATAGTAATAGAAATCATATATATTATTAAATTTTATTTTTTAAATATTCAGTGTGGAGCGACACAGTGGGGACACAGCATCAGAACAGCTGGGGGCGGGGGCGCCGCAGTGCCTCAGGAGGTCTCATCCACCCCTCACCGATAGGTACAGGTACCTGATAATGACAGTAAAGATGTACTCTGATGAGCGGTCCTTCATATGATAATTATGTTTAATTTTTTTGCACCAATGTAACTCTGAATTTTTTTTTTGCAAAATTTGATCTGAGTTTTTTTCTGCTAAAAACAAGTTTGCTGTAATCTTTGAAACTAAACCGAGAAAGTAAAGTTGCGTGCCACACAATGCAAAAGTAACAATGAGGTGAAGGATGCTAAACTGCTCCGTGGAGCTGAGGGAATCTGCAGAGCCGAGCGCTAATTCTCTGTGGGTCCATCAACATGAGCGACTCCTTTCACATCAGTCGTTTGACTTTGGCTAATGTGAAAGGGTAATTAATTATTAATCAGATTTACAAAAGCGGCACCAGCAAGCTTTTGCCGCTAGTTTAGCGAAGAGACTCGCACAAAATCAGTCACATGTTGGAACGTGTGCATTGCAGTCGTCTTTTAGGTGGTCTAATGTGCCAAATCAACCAGGTGAGGCAGTGTAGTCTCTTAGTGTCTGAGCCTTAGTATCTGCAGCTGCATTGTCCGTACTATTAGTCAAATATTCATCTCTCTGTAAAACATAGCACAAAACTTTAGCATCAAAGCCAAGTGTTCACCCGCTCACACACATTTTTCTCTCTCATGGGAACCAGCCCTTTGCTTCTTCTCTCTCCCTCTTAAACACACACACTCACTGGGTGACACACAGACAAGGTCACGATTTGTCTTTCACATGTTTAATTCTCTCTGTATATAATTTTTTTGTCTTTCTCTTCCTTTCACACGCAAAAATTGCAGACACACATTTCTCGGTGCATAAACACACACACGCGCTCGAGCACATGGGGTACGGTTGCATCACTAGTGAATTACCATGCCGTTCCGCGTTATTAAACATGACACTCGGCCCAGATAATGGAGCCTTTCTTCATCTCAATTTGGAAGGCTAATCTTATTGCTTTGATTAGCAGCAGCTCCATTTGCATATCAAGGCCTCCCTTCCTTTAATTCCTCCATCGCAAATCCCCTCTTTATAGCTGTAGATAAAAGGAATCTATCTATATGTATCTTTCTTTAGAATCTTTTCTTCCTCCCCCTCCTCTTGTTCTTCGTTAACTACTTGTTCAGTTGTTCATATTCTTGTTTTTTCTTTCCCTTGTACTTTGTATTCATCATCAGCCTCTTTATTTCTCTCCTTCTGCATGCACTATATTGAAAGATGCCTATCATAAAGCAAGTAGGAAGGCGAAAAAAGAGGATGACTTCATCGACATGTGAATGGCCATTGGGGTCATTGACATTTATCCTGGTTACTTATTGTCCAGTCGGGTTCAGACTCAGGGAAAGTTGAGATCAGGTAAAAAGTTTCAGCAAAAGCTGAAATTACAGCCACCATTAAAATGTAACGAAGTTTACAGCTCTGACAATAAACTTAACTGAAAGCTGCACTTTGCTCACGATTCACTATGAGGTGGGATTAAGTTCGACCTTGAGACAATTAAAAAAATCCACTGAGAATAGATATAAAAGAATAACCTAAAGAATGACACCAGGAAATACTTGATAAGATTCAATTCTGGAAACAGAACAAACAAGTGCATGACAATTGCAATTTCTCACTCGGTGACAATTCATACTTACTTTCCATACTGAATAACTGAGATAATTCACCATATAATGTTGATTTATGCAGTGTATGGTTATGCACAAGGAGAAGATTTGATCTAAATCTAATGTTACGCTCTACAATGTACAGTATTTAACCCCTGTGTCGTCCTATGGGTCAAAATTGAGCTGTTTTAAAGTTTGAAAATGTGGGAAAAATGTATATTATCACAGCGAAACTTCTGGTGTTCACATTTTCAGCATTTTTGAACATTTTTTGCTGGAAATAAACAAATTTTTACAAATGTTTCTTAAGAGCATTCACAAAAAAAAATCAACCAAAATGCGAAATGTTGATTTTTTTGTGAATGTTCTTAAAAAAATATTAGAAGTTTGACTGATATATATGGAAGCACTTTAAATATTTCTAGGATTTTTTTTTGGAAGATTTTTACTGCAAGAATTTTCTTCACAAATTTGTGGGATTTTTAAAAAAAATTTTGATGGAAACTTTAAAGGAATTATTAGAATTTTCTTCCTGAATGTTTTGCAAATTTTCATAACTTTGGGAGACTTTTTTGCTGAATTTTTGGACTTTTTTCAGACAATGAAACAATATTTTTATGGCAACAGGAGGGTTAATATATTTTATGTCAAAAAAGGTTACCTCTTTCTTGAAAATTGCACAAATTGAGTTTATGTGAATTTAACCTCAAAACTACCTTAAGAAAAAAGTGTGAAATTCTTGACATTTCATACTATTTTTTTGAAACCAGAGCACTCTTTGACATCAAACAATGATATTAATTTAGACTTTAGGTAAATATTTAGGACTGTAGCCCCATGCAGCGGTCATGGGTTCGATTCCCGTCCATGGCCCTTTACTGTAGGTCATTCCCTCATTCTTCTCCCCACTTTCCTGTCTTCCTCTCACTGTGACTGCCAAATAAAGCTGCAAAAAGACCAGAAATATATGAATATATATGTATAAATGTAGGTCCTTTGTTGTCATTAAGTTATGAAAGGATCATGTTTAAAAGAAACTTTTCAAACAGGTAACAAACAGTGGTCTCCTGTGTAAAAGTCCAATGTTTTGTCAACCCATCTATCCACCCTTACCTCCTCCTTTGTGCAGTGTTGGTATTTGAACTAAATCACAGCATCTCCACCTCTTATGCTCCAGTAACAATTGAGCTGTTAACACAAAATTTAAATGTCGATTTTAATGCCCCAGCCTTTTAGAAACGATGGAGGACATGCTAATGGAGATTAACCTGAGATGGCTTGGACATGTTGAGAGGATGGACCGCCAGCGACTCCCTCGACAGTTACTGTACTCACAGTTATGCCAGGGCAAACGCAATCAGGGTAGACCAAGGCTCAGATTTAAAGACACTGTAAAAAGTAACTTGAAGAAGCTGAATATAAACAGGAGTTTCGGGCAGCGGAAGGCGAGTCTGATCAGACCTAAACGAAACAGTCATTGCCGCTACGATTGACTGCTACGATGAGTTTTTATCGGAGAACAGTCCTGTAATACCATAACATTAGACTGCGATTCAGTAGCAGGTAATACCACTGCTTGAATTAACAAAACTGATAACAATACTAACATTTTTTATCGTTAAAAATCTGCTATTGTTGAATGCAATTCATAAATTGGCATTTACGAAGTTATTCAGTGATATATGTTTGAAAATATCCTTTAATGTTACAGTTTTCTCATGTGAATTCTCTAAACTCTGAAAGTCCCTTTGCTAGCATTGGTTAAACCCCAAAAACTATATCGGAGTAATTCAGCCAAACATATTGGATGTGGAGAGTGATTCTGAAGAAGAATGATGATGCAGAGTCCCACCCTGCAAGCTGAAAACACTGGTTCTTTGTGCTTTTTACATATGAATCCCTAGAAATCTCAATGGATGTTTTGTGGATTGGATAGCCATTGATATGCTGTGGTTTTAAGGTACAAACAACATTGGAGGGGGTCTCAAAAACAAGATTTAGCTTTGGTAGTAGCCATCAGTATCATTACTCCCACCTTTTCCCCTTGTAATGATAGAAGTATTCTGCTCTGTTACTCAAGTAAAAGAGTCAACACCACTTGGTAGGCATTCTCTGTTACGACTAAAGGTCATGCTTTTAAAAATTTACGGCACAGTACACCACAGTATGGAAGCTGTCAAATGCAGTTCAGTAAAAAGTTGCCTCCAGAAGGTAGTGGTGAAGTGGAAAATGGTCCAGTAAAATATAAGTTCTGCCAAACTGTACTTAAGAACTGTATTTACCATCAATGTTCCTGCCTAAAGTCATCAACATGAGTGACACATTTTCAGCAAAGAGCTGACCGTGCTTCCTCTTTCATGTGTAAATTGATTCAACTGTGCATTTACAGGAACATACAAGAGAGAAAGAACATGAGATGTGTGCATAACAAAGTCATTCAGTAGCTTGAAGATTTGGCAGAAAATGCTGCATCATCAAGTATTTTTTCTGCGGGGTCGACTTCAGCGACGTCCCGTGTCCGGCGTCGCGTGACGATGGAAGACACAGTTCCTTCAGCTGATGGAAAATATTCTAAAGACTCTGCAGCTGTGGGGGACTGGAAGTTAAATCTGATGAAAAATATTTTTTAAAGCTGCGTTTGTGCACTTTAGCGCAGTGATCTCCTGTGAGCGAGTGTGCGAGAGAGTGAGGGAGGACAGACAGGCACAGTAAAAAGCAGAGAAAGAGATAGTGGGTGTCTTTTATAGGATGTTGGCCAATATGATGTTTTATGTATCTATAAAGAGCTCCAAGGCCATGTTAACTTTTCACGGTTTAGAAATGCTATCAGCGGCCTGTGAAAATGGCTGCATTGAGTGAGATCGAAGTTAAGTGCAGCATCAAAAGCTTTTACCTATTCACAGTTTGTCAAAATTGAAAGCCTGAGGTGCTTCAGTCATACATTCACCTTAATGGACAATTTTCAGTCACCAGTGTGTACAACCAACATTTTATTGTAATTGTGTTAACAGTGTGGCCGTGTACTTTTCTCCTAAAGGAAATTTTAAGAAGTGCTTGTTTTTGTCACTGGTTTGGTGTGTTTTTTCTCCATCATTTTTCTGTCAGAAGGCTTTCAGTTATTTGTAGGAAATAAAATGATTCCAGTCAACAAATACAGAACATCTGTGTTAATCACATGAAGACACATATGCTTTATATACTGCCAGCTTTCAGAAAGTTAATACACAGTAGCACAAATGTATGCTATATAAAAATGTATATATATTAATATTGCAAATAGAGTTATATTATAGCACATATATATTAACAGGCAACTATATACATGTTGTAACAGTGAGATGACTGCAGTAGTACTACATGTACCTATGCACGACTCTTGGCTACAACTTTGGGACTCTCAAGGGAAAATATTCTTCTTATTATATGCATAATACCGTTTACATTAACCCTCCTGTTCTCCTCATTTACGGGCACCAAAAAATATTGTTTCCTTGTCTGGAAAAAATCCAAAAATTCAGCAAAAAAATCCCCAAATTTCTGAAAATTTGCAAAAACCTTCAGGAAGAATTCCAATAATTCCTTAAAAGTTTCCCTTAAAAGTTTTATTTAAAAAAAAAATTGGCAAGAACATTCTTGTAAATATTTTCAAAAAAATGAGTAAAAATCTTCCAAAAAATCCTAAAAATATCTAAAGCGATTACATATATTGGTGGAACTTGTGATATTTTCTTTAAGAGCATTCACAACTTTTTTACAACTGCCACCTTTGGAGTTTTGGAAATTTTCCCATAGATTTCTACTTAGAAGTCTTCAAGTTGAAAGTCTCAGTATTTTCACATCTGCAAGTATGCAAGGGTCCACTAGGATCCTTATGATGTAAAGTGAGAGAAAATCTATGCAACAATAGCATGCTACAACAGCAATAGTGCACGTTTGGCAAAAGTTTGCATGTGTGAAATATGTAGAAGCCAAACCATGGCACCACTTCAAGAAATTCCCAGCCTCACCAGGAAATGTCACAGGAGATTGTTCTTGTATTATTTTCAACATATTCTCGTTTAAGTTCAATACACTTAGTCCACTGATGTCCATGCTTCTCTGTTAGGTCACATCTTGAGCCTCCAGGAACTCCTCTACAGCATGCAATGACCTCATTATCAATTCCAAAATGGTGACTACTCAAGTGTGATTTCAGTTTGGGAAACAAATACAAGACAGTAATGGAGGGGTGAGTACAGTTCAAAAGTTCAAATGGATCCTCTCCTTTTTCTCTTCATTGCTTCAAACATTTTAGTTTTGTTGACAGTGGCATAGAGCTTTATAGTATACAGTTTACACCCCGAAATAGAAGTTACGTCCCTGTTTCCGATAGTAAAACCACAACTAGTCCACGGTGTCTGGCCTCTTTATGTCCTCATCTGCAAGGGATTCAAATAAAGGTTTATAAGAGCTTTACTTTTACTCTGCCAATACACACATGCCAATCCTGTAAATGCTACCACAACTCCACCATTTCAACATCTGCTAATCCTTTTTTGGTACTTTTGACTTAACTGGGATCCAATGTTCAGATTAAACTGTTTATCCATTTGCTATAAACGTTCAATTCCTTCATGCAAATGTCTTGAGAAGACCACGACCAACGATGAATGGATGCTTTAGTCTGTTACACCCCATAAAGTACATTTACTGTCACAAAGTGATGAAAAGCTCATCTATAAACCTTGTTGCTGCACTGGGTGACTGGTGGCCTACTCAGTTTGTCGCAAATGTACTCCTGATCAAGTGTCCAGGTGTTTCATCGTCTTCAGGAAGCCATTAGTGTGGGGCTGAATGCTAAAGACGCTGTAAAGAACATTGTTGGTTTTGGTCTTTTTTTATGAGATTTGATGAGAACAAAAACATTGCCAGCTTTATTCTTTCATCACAACCTTCTTAAATACATACAATTTGAGCTCAACATTGTACCAAAGCCATATGATGATAAGATTAAGTCATAATGCATTTAGATTTACATGAATTATGTTATAATTGGTCCAGTGCAGAAAAAAGCCCAATTCATAGCCAGGCTTTGTATCCCCTTACATAAACGTATGCCTTATAAAGTACAGTAATGACTCCAATCATTTTTCATTATAGTCCGGAGCATTTTCAATGCCATGCCATGAATAAAGACCTTGAATGAGTTCATGATGATCTCTTTACAAGCCAGACCATTTTAATTTTAGAGATAATAAACTACTCTGAATGGATGGATTGCGTTTTCAAACAAAGCTTTTTTATTAGATTTTTGAATCAGCAGCAATAAAAGTGGAGGGTATGACCATAAAACCATTGCAGGAGAGTTCACTGACCTAGAGGTTAGCCTGCAGCTCGCCCTGATGAGCCGTCAGCATTTTACTCACTGCCTGCGAGCTCCATAAACGCCCGTTTATGCGCTTTATTGCCCTCTCCCTCGTAGCCTGTTGTACTCATCATCTTCCGTTGTAATTGCTCTCTTGTGTCACCACATGCAAATGAAGGAGGTGGCGAGAGAGATGTACTGTATATAAACAGGAAGCAGTCGTGGTCTCAGCACCTTGCTTTTTTCCCTCAGCTTGCCTCAGCATCTCTCACACCTCCACTAACCAAACAGCACCAGGATGGCCTTCGCCGGAAGATGGGAAACTGAGACCCAGGAGGGATACGACGCTTTCTGCAAGCTGCTCGGTAAACCTTTCTCAGCCTCGTAACATTTTTACTTTCCACACTTCTCTCTCGGTTTCTGGAGTGGAAAGCTCACATTCCCTTCGTATCGTACCGCAGGCATCCCCGACGACATCATCGAGAAGGGCCGCGACTACAAGCTGATCACAGAGGTCATCCAAAACGGGAACGACTTCACCTGGACCCAGATCTACCCCACCAATGCTAAAGTCAGCAACAAGTTCACCATTGGCAAGGAGAGCGACATGGAGACCATCGGAGGGAAGAAATTCAAGGTAAGAAAGAAAGATTCCAGAGTTTGCTCTTTATCTCTGCTTGCTCTGACGCTCCAGCTGTGCCTTTAAAGCCATATAAACCCTGCAGAATTGTGAAGGGTGTGGAAGTCGTTTCCCTGACGGAGTGTACAACCCGTGTCTTTTACAGGCCACAGTGTCCTTGGACGGAGGCAAGCTGAGCGTGAGCTTCCCCAACTACCACCACACCTCTGAGATCTGCGGTGGCAAGCTCATCGAGGTAAACACGCTCACTTAGGCTTTTAAAATGGAGAATGAGGGGCGCTGACAGCAGTTATTACACTCAACCCCCCGCAGGGATCATTAGAGTCATCAGAGTTATGTATGTCTGCAGCCGGGGACCAGCGACAGCTAACGAGAAACACCAAGGAGTAGAGCAGCGCCAGTGAATGCATCTCTGAGAGCAATTTAGGCTCACATTTAACCTTTGAAACCTGAGTTTATATGAGATGCTTCTCTCTTGCAGTTGCTTTCTTTGTGTTTTCATATAATTTTCAAGAATTTGGGGGGTAAAAGTGGAATTAGATTGGAAAATATATAATGAGGCATGCATTTTGTGAGTTAATGTTGTAAAAATGTGAATTGCATTCGATTGAAGACTAGTTTTAAGTCAAAATATCAGTCACAAGCCAACAGGAAATGAATCTTGCAACTATTACATTAATCGTTTGCTTTATTTACTCTCGAAACTTTAAGTGAACCTTCAATGACAAGTATATCAAGACACTGGAATAACATATTTGCTGCTCACCGCTCATTTTTTCTTCTTTTGTCTCTCTGTAGACCTCCACAGCTGGCTCCGTTGTGCTGAAGAGAACCAGCAAGAAGCTCTGAAATGCCTCTGACTGACCGTGAACAGTTACAATGGAGACCTCAGAGCTACACTTTTGGCAATGAATAAACTAAGAGTATCTTGCCAACCTGAACGCATGTTTCTGTCTGTGTTTTTCAGAGTGTGTGTGCTTCATGCTGGGATAATACACGATTTCTAGACGTCAAAAAAGTTCAGACTGCTGCTTCTTTTGAAATATAAGGGTTGATGCCCAAGTGAAGGAAAGAAGAAAAGAAAGAAATTAATCTTTCCTAGATTTAAACAGAGACATACAAGCCATGCAAAAATAGATCCTGAAGCTAAAAGTTCACTGCAAAAACTCAAAATCTTACCAAGTCTGTTTGTCTTATTTTTAGTCAAAATGTCTCATCCCACTTGATTTAAGATAAATTCATTTAACAAGTGACATTTCAGCAAGATAGATGGGCTTGCTTTAAGGCAATACATGTTGAATATCTTAAGTTAAACAATCTTGCAATTATCTGGTTTTGAGATGTATTTTGCAAGAAAACTCAAAATAAGTTTATTACATCTCAAATTAGGAGGTTTATAGCATGTCTGGCTTATTTTAAGACACCTAAGCTTGACAATTCTGGTCAAATTTAGCTTAAAATAAGTTTTCCCAGCTAATTTTCCTCAAGATTCTAAATATCATATCTTCTTTCAAGAAATCTTACCAAGCCATTTTTCATTTGTTCTAGTGGCACTTTTTTTTTCACTTATTTCAAGGCAAAAATTCCTTAAAATAATTTTTTTTCTTGTTTTGAGAGGGGCATTTTTCCGGTGTGTTGTATGGAACCTAGATAAAACAAGAGGACATGAAAGAGAAACAAATATCGAATGTACTTGCTCAGACATTTAAAGTTTGTAGAATCCATTATAGAAAGAATGTTCAAAGTACAGCCCACAGTGTCAGTTGTCATTGCAGCTACAGGCAGGGGAGCGTTCATATCATGGGCGTAAAGAAGCAAAAACCATTAATTAAGTCAGACTGCAAACAATCGAAGGCTCACTACCTGGAGTGTCGCTCAGCTGCAGAGCATTCACTGTCGCCAGTGGTGGCTGGAAGCTATATTGCAGCAATCAGTCATATCTAAATATCTTCCAGACACCAGACCTGGGGTGGCTTCATGAATGGGAGCTCTGATCAGTCATTCTGTCCACCGCCTCGGTCCAGACTGAAACATGTCAGCAGCTACTGGGCAGCCATGTAATTTTCTACTGACATTTACGGTTCCCGTGTAATGATGTCCTCACGACTTCTCACATAACTGTCACATGAAATATATATATATTAACAGAAGTAAGATGCTACGTGGTCAACTCAATTTTTCGCAAATGTACTCCTTTTCAAGTGTCCAGGTGTTCTATCGTCTTCAGGGAGCCATAAGAGTGAGGCTGAATGCTAAAAACATTGCAAAGAATATTGTTGATTTTGGTCTTTTTTATCAGATTTGATGAAAACAAAAACATTGCCAGCCTTATTCTTTAACCCTGCTGTTGTTTTCGTATACGGGCACCAAAAAATATTGTTTCCTTGTCTGAGAAAAATCCAAAAATTCAGCAAAAAAATTCCCCAAATTTTTTGAAAATTTGCAAAACCTTCAGGAACAAAATTCCAATAATTCCTGAAAAGTTTCACATCATAGTTTTAATTTAAAAAATCCCCTGAATTTGGCAAGAAAATTCTTGTAAATATTTTCAAAAGATGAGTAAAAATCTTCCAACAAATGAGGGAAAATATCTAAAGTGCTTACATTCATATCAGTAAATTTCTTATGTTTTTTTAAGAACATTGACAAAAAAAATCAACTCCGATAACACCAGAGCTTCACCTCAGGGTGTGCAGGTAACGCTGCAGCAGTTGGTGTCAAAGTGCTGCATATATATGTTGAAAGAGATTAATCTGACCTGCATATAATGTGTGACAGGAAACAGCCACAGTAACAGAATGCATGTTCGGAGCTGACCAAGAAGTGCCTTTCAGTCGAAGGAACTCACACCAGCTGTGATGCATAATGGTGAAAATATTACAGTTGAGGGTTGTTTAACTGCCTCAGGGACTGGACAGCTTGTGCTAATTGCTTAACTATGAATTCTGCCTCATATGAAAGACTGCTTGAAGATAATGGGATGCCATCTGTCTGAAAGAAGAAGTTGGACCGGAAGTGGACACTTCAACAGGATAATGATCCCCAGCACACGAGCTAACCCACCAAGAAATGATTCTAAAAAGAAGAAATGGAGAGTTATGGAATGTCAAGAAAAACAGCTGAATTCAACAGAATCTCACAAAATACCTCGAAGAAGTTATTTCTGCTGAAGGAGGCAACACCAGCGACTCAGACCAGGGGTTCAGTTACCTTTTCCAGAGAAGAATGTTCCATCTATTGATGTGGTTGCAGTAAAAATGATCGAAAAAGCTGATTTCCCCTGTGTTGTGTATTTTCTTTTTCCCATGCTTGTACGTAACCTTGTAAGACCCAAATATACAGGAAAAAAAATAAATAATTATAAATACTTATAAACCCCAATATAGAAGAAAAATAAATGAGGAAAAGATAAAATAAAACTAAAAAATATATTTAAAAAAAAACATATAAACCAAGATGTAGAAGAAAATGAGAAAAAAATCACAAAAAATATCTAAAACAAATATAGAAAAAATAGCAAAAAAATAAAAATAAAAATCTAAATAAAGATATATATATATATATATATATATATATACATATATATATATATATATAAACCCCAATGTAGAAAAAATTAGCAAAAAATTAGTATAGATAGATAGATAGATAGATAGATAGATAGATAGATAGATAGATAGATAGATAGATAGATAGATAGATAGATAGATAGATAGATAGATAGATAGATATGCAGAACAAATATAGAAAAATGAATAAATGAGCAAAAAATAAAATTAAACTAAAAACTATAAATAAAAAATAACAATAATATATTCAATGCAAAATACAGAGGGAAATGAGCAAAAACTAACAAATATATATATATATATATATATATATATATATATATATATATATATATATATATAGGTGAGCAAAAAACAAAGTAAAACGAAGTTGAAAATATAGATAAAAATAAGAATAATAACATATAATCCCCAATATATAGAAATAACAGAAAATAATATTTACAAAAATAAAACTGATGTACTTCTGCAGCAGTGGGTTTTATGAGGTTAATGGATTGACAATCAATGAATTCCACGTCTTTCAGCTCCGATGATACTTTTCTGTAAGAAGTTTCTGTCTTTCAGTGAAATGTCTCAGCAACAATTGGATTCATGGTCATAAAATTTGGTGCACACATTCATATTCCTCTCTGGATGAGTAAAAAACTTCAATATTCACTGGATAGAGAAGTCAATTTGCTCAGTTCTTTGGTTTATGAATTCCTGCAAAATTTATCACATTCCTTTTAGCCGCAGCTGCACCTGTAAGCAGCAAATGTGAGCACAAAAACTAAGATGGTAAACCTGTTCAACATCTGCATGTTAGCTAAAATATTAGATGCTGCCCTTGAATTATCTTGAATCTTTGTTTCCTTTCCTCTCGACGCATCATCTCAACTCATTTTCTCCCATCTTCAACCCATTCTGTCTTTCTCGCTGCCCTCTGTGCTCTCTCTTCATATTCACCCAGTCCTTTTCTGTCCTCTGTCCTCTCTTTTCCTGTACTTCTTGTCTCTCTCCACATCTACCCTATTTCTCTGTGGCTCCCAGCCAAGCAAACAATCAGTTAATTAACCAGCTCAGTCCCAGGATCACTGTAGCAGCTCTCAGAGGAGCACCATAAAGGCCCTCACGTCTCTAAATTTACAGCTTCATTAAGTGGACTGGAGTAAGGTACAAATCTTTTGAATAAAATTGCCAGACTAGAGCCTGAGTGCATGTGTGTGCGCTGGCCTTGACTTGAGAGCTGGTGACTCAATAGCTCCCTAATGAAAACAAAATCTCTGTTTTTTGCCTCTGAGGTGGCGATTGTTTTGGTGTAATAATGAGACGTCCTCTCTTGCTGGCACAGATGCAATCAAGATCTCGCACTCTTGCAAAATTAGGGTTGGAAGGCAACAAGCAAGGTGTCATTTGAGTGTGTTTGTGCAGCTCGGCGCTGGCGCAATCACCGTGCAATATCACTTCCTTTGTCCTCGCAGACAAACAGGCCTAATTGGCTATTTCCAAGGCTGCTGTTTCTGATTGGCCATTCTGCCTCGTTCTGATTGGTCTCCATCCCTTCAACCAGAAGTGGCGAGAAAATGGCTTGTTAACGTCTCCATATTGTGTGTCTTCTTTCTGTTTTTGTCATCTGCACCTTCAAGTACACTTGGAGCCGAGCTACAATATGAATTTCAAGGAAACCAAATACCAGCATTGTGCTTCTATAGTCTACCTCCTCTGCCCACTTGTTATTCATTGCGAACAAAAGCGCCACTGTGTTGTTGTTTTTTTTGTCTTCAGTCTGCTCTACGGCAGACTTACTAACTCTAGTTTTCAATTCAAGAGTGGCACATTGTGCAGCAGCAGTGTTTGCAAGGTCACAATTAAGCACCTCAGCGGACTCAAATTCATCTCATAGACTCGCAATTCGACAGTCTTCAACCTCTGCAAACTTGCATTGGATAAGCGGCTTAAAATAAAGAATAGGTTCATATTTTACTTGGTTATTTACAAGAAATATCACTGTCTATAATACCAGTGGAAGGATATCTTACTGAGGCAAATGGACATAGTGATGGTCTTTAATGATTGACAATTTAAAACAGTCCTTAATAAGCATTGTCTTGATTAGATGATGCAAAAATCATTTTTCTGCAAAATGGAAACACAGAAGCAACATTTTAATGTCTTAAAGGTCTTTAAACTGTTGGGCAGTTTGATCTGGGATTCTGTATGTTTTTATGGTAATATTAATCTGTAAAGAAACTAGTACCTACAGCTATCTAATAGGAGGGAAGTTCAGCACAGGGGGTCCTTGATGTACGTTGGAATTCCGTTGTTAAGGTGTGATGTAAGTCAGAACTCCGGTGAAAATGTAAAGAAAGCTGTTACGTTCATCCCAATATCAATCAATTTAAAGTATTTGTACAACTACAGTAACAAAAACAGTCATTAGCTCACATTAAAACACAACTCGGTAGGAAAACTGGACAAAATGTAAACTGTAAGTGTGAGTTACGTTTGGAGCCATAATGAAGTTAGCAAAAGCTTCTTTAAAGTCACATGTCTACTGTACATACAGTATTCATTCGCTCCGGTCATCACGTGACGATGCATTCGTCTGCTCCGCTCAGCAACCGTAATCACTTCTGACATAACAGTGAAACACCGTACGCTAAACCGAGGACCGGACTGTAATCAGTTCTGACATAATGATAAAATGACATATGTTACACCGAGGACTGGACAATGATTGGTTCCGACATAACGACGAAATGCTGTAACTTAAACTGAGGATGCCCGTAATCAGTTCTGACGTAACAGTGAACCTACATAAGACGTAACGTCATAAATCGAGGACCTGCTGAAATGTGCATGCATCAAGTCAAAGTACTTCAAACCTATATTTAATGTACTGCACTTGAGTAAATGCACCTGACTTAGTAGGTTGCATGTACACTTATTTATAAGCCAATAATATGTGCTTTAAACTGATGTTTAATCAAGAGCTCCCCAAATATTTAAACGTAGTTTTGTACGTGTGGATTACTTTCTGTGCCTGATATTTTGTTTGCCACACTAACCAGTGATACCAGGCTCTTTGGCTAGCATCACACTTTACGCATTTTCAAGTACGCAGTTGTCTGCTCTGGTCTAAGTTATGAAAGATTTTCTCTATGCAGGTGTCCATGTACCCTTCGATGTTTTGTGACGACTCTACAAGGGCACTGACTGCCAATGTTCTGAAATACTGTACATAAATGCTGATCGACTGCCAGGTGCAGAACACGTCCTTCAGGCAGAGTCCAAGGAAAACGAATAACAGACTCTGCACACTAATAATAACACTCCCAAGAACGGTGTTTTTCCCATTTTATCACCTCATGTTAGTGTTTCAAGCTTATTATGTCTCCAGAGTCCAACATGAGAACGAGGCCTGTGTCAGAAAGACAAATTAAATTGGTTGTCATTGCCTACCATTGAAAAACCCAATTTGTATAGACATTTTGTGTTCTGCAGCTCTTATAGTCAAGATTCATTTCAGCAACTCCAGCTAGAAGCACAACCATCCACCTCAACTTCCTCCTTAAGGCTTCTCATTGAAAATGTTTCAAAAATGACCAGTTTGCTTTCAGGTCGACATCCTCAAATCATAAGATCAGGTGTTTTTCAGTCCTTCAGCAGAATTAGTAAACAAACTTTATAGTCACATTTTGCTCATGTCCTTTCTATTTACTCTATATGCAATGTGGTTAAACTTACATCTTGACCTGTTTTGTGCTCTCAGGTTTAACTTTAAGGGCTAACAATTAAAACCGCATGTTGTAGCAAACACATGACAGCAGGATGTATAGGATCAGGTGGGTTTTTCTCCACCTGACTTTGTAATTTGACAGCAGTAAACCTTCTTGCGGAAGTAAGTTCTTTGTGCACTTTGAAAATCTGCTTGTTGGCTGTTTGTGCTACTTAAACGCTGAATGCAGCACCACAGACTCCACAGAAATCATAACACATCCCTGCTGCATACTTGTATACAGATGGCGCGACAATGCAGGCTGTTGAGTCTGAATAGGAAAATCAAAGACGGTCCAAGCAAATTAATGACACCGGTTGGTCTGGCTTCGGGCTTGTTCTTGCAGCTAAGACTGGATCCACAGTTGACACAATATGTGTATTTTTTGCTCACTGCATCGAACCAACAATCAGGGTTTCTGTTAATTTCACCAGATTTTTTGAAACTAGTTTGCAGAACGTATAATTAGATTCTGTGCTAGTGGCAGCTTCCTTTGTATCCATTGGACTAGTCAGCTTAAAATGGCTTCATGAGATAGATCCAGAAATGCTTGTTTTTTTCCCCATTATAAAAAAGCAGAGAAACTTGATTTTCTATTTGCTATCATTGAAGTACCACCATTTTCTCCCAGCTTCAATTTCAAAAGCAGCAGCTCAAATCACAGTGCTTTAGAGAATGCACTGAGTAAAAAGATGCAGAGACAAAGAAAGAAAGAAAGAAAAAGATTTAGTAAGATGAGTGAGAGATTCAGACAATAAAAACAACAAAAACAAGAGAAAATACTCAGGGTGGGATAATAAAGGGGTGACATACCTCAATGTGATTGGCACCTTAGGCATTAATAACCCAGAATTACCTGGAAAAAACCATGGTAACACTGGCAGCTTGCCTGAATTTCTCCCGCTTTTGCAAAAGGTTTGTCTGACCGCATGAAGACGAAAATCAGGGAGTTCTGTGTCCACAGACCAATTCAGTATTAATTGCATGCATTGTCTATAGTACTTTGTTAGAGTCTGTGACAAAGCATCCCTTTAGGATTCTGCTATTGTTCACTGTGGTTGTTCTTTCACAATTATCTCCTCCACAAACTGGAATATTCATGTCCTCTTCTAAGAGCTTTTCCCATTTGCACACAAAGTTTGCTGAAAGGATTGTACCTGAGCAAAGCAAACATCAAAGTGCTGCACAGCAGAATTTTCCAGGTTCCCTTTGTCAGCTCATGTCCACGCAGCTGAGGGTAAACCTGAAACCACAGTTTGTGCCACATGCCAAAATGTTTTCTGTCTTCACAGGCACTGCAAATGGGTTAGTGTGCTTCAAATAAACAGTGACTCACTCCAAACCTGACATCTTTCATCACTTTGGCAAGAGGGGACTGTGTGCAATCATTTTTGTGACTTTCTAAAAGCAGCGATCCAAAAAGTGTACCCACTTTAAGCTGAGATTTGGCAGGTGTGTGAAAATGGAGAATACAAGAATTTGTCTTTCAAGTTGCTTTAGTTACTTTTTAAAAACAGAAATTTGTGCAACATCAATGTCACAGTTTGTGTAACACAGAAAGAGTCAGAATTACAAGAACCGACATCAAACGTAATGTGACACAGAGCAGGAAGATAGCAGGTTTAAATACGTTGAGGCTGATTGGTAGATTGAGAACAGGTGAGGTAAGAGGGGGAAGTCTTGTGACCACAGCCAGAAAGAGCATCTCATGGCATAAGTTTCGTCATCTGACCAAGTCCATGTGGACTCCTTTGTAGATGCCTGCAATTTGTGTCTGTACTGCTACTATGCTACAAGGCCAGTAGGGCTCATGCTCAGCAGTTCAGTCAATGTACAGAATACTTGCACATCAATCCGCTGTGCATTTATGGAAAGTGTCCTTCAAGTGGTGTCCCAGTGAACTTGGAAATGGTATAAATTTTTGTCCGTCCGTCCGTCGTTAAACAAATATGTATCTGTGATGTCTACAGCTGTTTCTGTCTGTCGTCCCCGAGGTAATAAAATACAGGCTTACTATAGCATGTCTGTCTTTGAAAGTCCATTAAAGACTGAGAAGATATAAAAGAACTTATCCTTTTCACTTAGTGGAGATAGAGGGCTGAAACAAAGAGACAAAAAGGTTTTCTTCCAGTGAATGTATATTATTGTAAACATAGGTCATGCACAAGCACTCCAACCAGCTACATTTGGTTTTTAACCCTAAGAAGTTCTTCACATATCTGAGGTGAACTGATCTTAAAATGCTGGCAGCAAAAAGCATTGACCCTTTGCCATTCTAACCTCTGGACCGTACAGAGAGTCTGACAGCTCTTAATGGAAGAACCTGGACAATTAATACTTGAAATAAAAAGTACTCACTCCAAAGCACTTTAGAACTTTTTTGGGTCTTAAATGTTTTTTCTGTCACACCATGTCTACTATACAACATCTTGTACATATGTGCTATTGTGACCTTTTCTTTGAAGTGTGTTTGGCACTTTGGTCAGCCTTTAAATATACTTAAGGAATCAAATGACTTGACTTGCAGCAGCCGTGTTCTAGATGGAAGGCCCACATACAGAGCAATCTTTCTCTCATACAGTTGGATAGGAGCTTGTAGGTGGCTACTCTGAACCACCATCTTTGAGACTTTCCGCACCATTTCAAACACCTCAAGAACACATCAAATCTGTGTTATAACACTCCTAAAATAAGAGCTGCTTTATTCTGTGTGTCAGAGTTCCTCTCCTCCCTGTCTGAGCCATGTGACAGCCTGAATGTAGGACTGAAAGCCTAAAGATGAATGCAAGGCTTTACTGTACAGAGTGGTGAATGCATAACTCATAATCATAATGTAAAAGTGCATACAGGATTGAATAGCACCACACTTGTGCCAGCAACCTACAGTCATCTTGACAGTGCACTCTTTTATTCTTGGAACAACCCCCGCCCTTAATGTCAATCCACCATTCTTTACCATACTGCAGCGCTTAACGATTGAATAGACATCAAATTTTTTTAAACGATTAATTATAATATTATGCAACAGAGAAAGTGCAGGCAGGTGTGTCAGGTTAAATAAATGGAGGCCCAATTCAGATGGTGGTTGGAATGGCTTATTGAAAGAAAGTAAGAAACAGCCAAGGCTGTAACATCTCTAGTGCAATGTTTATAAGTGCAGGTAAGAGTGATGTTTGTGAGTGCTTCTGTGTAACACAACATAAAGAAGGAGAAAGAAAATATCCATCAGCAGTGATTACGCCAGGAGGGGGTAAAATGGGCCCATTTTGTTTAAAGTACTGCTTTATCCAAGGGGAGCAATAAACAACAAACTGTGAAAACTGTATCTTCTAATTAATTAATGACAGTAAAATTACTGTTAGGCACACAGAGATCAGCCACAGCCTTAAAGCCTCTTACAATTGAGATGAACAACATCGATCATCTCACTGCAATGCAACATTCTACTGGCAAATCTCGGGTCCTGTCATTAATATGGATGCTACTTTGGCATGCACTACCTTTCCAGACCGTTGTTCCAGATCAAGCACACCTTCAAGGCGTCATGGTTCCCCAACAGCCTCCACCAGCAGGATAATTTGTCTGTTGCACCCTTAAAACTGCTCAGGAACAGCTTGAGGAAGACCAAAATGGGATTGAGATGTTGCAGCAGCCTCCAGATTCCCCAGACCTCAAGCCCAATTCATGGAGGTCCTACCACCCAAACTCCACGGACCCAAAGGATCCACTGCCAACACCCTGGTGCCAGATAGGATACCCCTAGAAGTCACATGTCCATGGCCTGACGGATCAGAGCTGTTTGGTAGCACAAGAGGCACCTACATAATATTAAACAGGTGGTTTTAATGCTGTATCACTCTACCACCTGATCCTAGTTAAGATTGCACTGGTACAATTAAAGCTCTAGCTCACACTCTGCTTCTGATTGAAGAATATCCAACTGGTATGGTTTGTGGTTTTCTGTACCCAAATGCAATACACAAAGATTTTATTGCACACAGAGTTTATAATGTAGAAGAAAACCAGGAGAGGGAATGTGGAGGTGAAGAGGCTGTTGCAGGTGAGTGGCTGGTGTGGGAACTTTGAAGTGCATGAAGGACTCTTGATTGGTGGCAGCTCTTAGTGTTTGACTGACTGTTTTCAAGACTGAGGAGGTTGAGGGTGGTGTCGTTGCAGGATGGAGTCTGGTAGTGGGAGAGAGCTGGTGAGAAATGACAGGAGGAGACTGGAACCTGAGGCACAAAGAGGTTTGAGGCTAGAAAAACGCTGGATTGAGGATGTGACCACGAGAAAACAATCTGGCGAGGAGTGGAGTGCTGAAGAAACACAGGGGACAAGGAGAAGAAATGTTGTCACTGTGATACCAACCCACTTTGCACATTAGAGATATTCATTCTCATAATATTCATAGAAAATACAAGCAGCTGCTTAAAAAGACATCATGAGCATGACGTTATTGTCAGTCATCTATTCATCCATCGCTCCATCCATAGAGTCGACTCCCCGTGCCCTGTAGCCCAGGACAGGGCCTCTCTCCAGGGGACAGTAGTCGACTTTGTTCCCATATCATGCCTCACATTCCCCAGACCTGCCCTGGTTCCCTGACATGCCTGCTCTGTGGGCAAACGGGCTGGCCAGCCTTCCAGCCAGAGACCCAGCGTCCATCCGTACAGCCAGTCAGCCATCCATCCATCCATCCATCCATCCATTCATACACGGAGCGACTGACTTCTTATACACCCCCCACCCCCCCACCGCCCAGAACAAGGCTTCTCTCTGGGGGACAGTAGTCGGCTTTGTTCCCCCCCTTCATGCCTCACATTCCCCAGACCTGCCCTGGGTCCCCCCTCCAGGCACAGGGCACAGGGAGGGGCAGGGGTCTCTGTACGCCCCCATTTCCCTTTCTCTTTCTGATATTATCGCTCTTTAAGACCCCACCACTATTATCACATCTCCCTTTTTTTCTTTTTTTTTTCCAGAGGCTTCTCTCTCCGGCCCCAAGCTTTTACTGATGCCCTTTCTTTCTTTTTTCTGGCTGGTCATAAAACTGACAGTTAACAACCTCGGCTCTCAATCTCTTACATCTTTTCTTTCCATGTCACTCCCACACACACTCCGTGTAACTCTTCATTTCCCAAAATACTTCCATTTCTTCCTGAGTTTTAGTATAAGCACAGTGCATATATAGCAAAATTATATATACACACATTCCACCCGTATAATTAAACTCGTCTCTGATCCATTTCCAACCTTTTCTCTTGCTGTAAAACCCAAGTTCACAACCTGACATCAGCTATTCAAACCTTCTGCACTGCAACCTGACCCCAGAGCTGGTCCTGGGTTCAGCACCATCCACCAGCTCACCTCTTTTTAGCAGCTAGCTCCACACCAAACACAAAAACCTGATCCAGTGCCAGTGGCTGTCTGTACCTACAGCCCACTCCTATTCAGCAAGGAGAAGGGTGGGGGCGTAGGCCATAATTAAAGATGGCGGCCTCACCGCCGCACAATGGCTCTGCACAGAGCCGGCTTTTATTGCATGTATTTTTCTCAACAGGAGAGTGGGCAGTCTACCCTCTGTGAGCATTTAATTGGTTTAACAGCTGGAGAGAAGAAGGAGGAGGACGAGAGACTGGGGGGGTGGGATGGATCCAACAGTGGAGAGGAAACAAAGACATGGGGGGACAAAGTGTGAGTCACCGGTATTTTAAACTGCTGTGTCTGATGTTGATAAATTTATCAGCGGCAGATTGACTTTAGATATTGTGCGTCAGAGCGGAAATTAATCATTTGCAGCCCTGTCGCTTCACATGTGCACACTGTGTTCATCAGGATGCATCCAGAATCCAA
The DNA here is from genome assembly GCF_021347895.1 of Acanthochromis polyacanthus. Taxonomy (NCBI): domain Eukaryota; kingdom Metazoa; phylum Chordata; class Actinopteri; family Pomacentridae; genus Acanthochromis; species Acanthochromis polyacanthus. The sequence goes on from NC_067121.1 coordinate 35,373,995, forward strand.
TGAGGAGTGTCGCTTGAGAAGAATGTTCCGTGCGTGGGCTTGTTGACAGGTAAGAGTTTCCCTGCAGCACCACAGATATTATTTTTATTTAGAAAAGTACACTGACATCAGGAGATTTTTCATTTTGTTTCAGGATTTTTAAAAACATACTGTACTCTACCTCCCACTCATTTCTGAGGCTGTGTGAGTGTCTGAATGGTTTTGTGTAAAGTGTGTGTGTGTGTGTGTGTGTGTGTGTGTGTGTGTGTGTGTGTGTGTGTGTGTGTGTGTGTGTGTGTGTGTGTGTGTGTGTGTGTGTGTGTGTGTGTGTGTGTGTGTGATTGGATGAATGTGGATGCTGACAAGTGTCTTTGTCTGGCCTTTGCCAATAAATGAAAAGTGGAGCGGAGCCTTGGGGCAAGGTGAGGCCATGATGCTCCTCTGGAGGTTTCAGCTAATGGAGATCCACTGTTGGGTTGGAGGGCCGGCCCTCGGGGGCCAAGGGTGGGGATTAAAAATGTAATCCACTGCGCACATTACCACGCACAGGCTGGAAATTACAATCTGTGCTGTAAGTGCCCACAATTGTCAAAATACTGTCACTATCATATTCTGATGTGGGTTTATGGGCTCAGGGAGACCCCCAACCCTTCATTTCTTTACCCACCCCAATATTGTTCTGAATATGAGTTTTATTAAAACTTGATTTAGTTTGTTTTGTTAACATTGTTGCTATTAAGAAGAATATGAAAACTAAGAATAAAACAGCTGCCTGTTTACAGCATCGCAAAGGATTAGTTTGGTTCTTCTGCTTTGTTTTAAGGCAGTTGGCATCAAGAAAGTTTTTTTTTTTAAATGATCCATCTGTGAGTTAAAGTGAGTGAAGTTTGTGATATTGCAATCCCACAATTCAAAGGTGATATGAAGACCAGCCTAAGTTTACACAAAGACACAGAAAAACAGACATGCATGGCAAAAATAGAATTAAGTCATTATTTTAGAGATCTACTCAAAATAGAGGTGGAGCTCACATCTTATGAGGAGTCAAGCTCCTCCTGGCTCCCACTGCTAGACTTAAATGCAAGGCTGCAAGATAATAATTATAACTTACTAACTTAGATGAACCCTTTAAGTTGCAAATATACTTATATCGTGTTCGAAATTAAATCTACTTAATATTATGTGTAACTTAAACTCAAATTTTGACATTTTTTGATTTAAAACTTAATTGAAGTTGAGGTAACTTAAAAGAATTTGCTTGATGACTTTTTTTCATCTTGAAGTCAGGGGACAAATGCTAAATTTCCAGTAGAGCAACTAAGACAGTTTTTTTATGTGTTCTCTGCTCCTGAGTGGAGTTACCACAGACTCTAGACATTGGTCCACAGCGTATAACATGCTATTTTCACAATAGAGGCTGTAAAATTGTGTGATCCCTACATTTTTGGTCCTGTTTTTTTTTCCAAATTAATGCATCAATGCCATGTGACTTGCATCTTTCTTCAATTTCATCCATAAAAACCTCAAAATGTGAGAGATCTGGATTCATGTCTACTGTTTTGTGGCATTTTCAGTTGTCTTTGCTTACACTGGATGACTACTTGGCTAAGTTTAAGCACCAAAACTATGCTTAAATATGTTATATTTGATTTAAAATGCACCGGTGTAAACGCTTTTCAGTCACTATTGTTTTCAATCAAGTTTAAATATCTAAACTACTTAGTTAGTTTTAGGAGGAGATCGTAGTTTGGGTTACAATGCACCTATGCAATTGCAAAACACAAAGCTCCTGTTGTTGTTGTTGTTTTTAATTTTACGAGACTTGCAAAGACTTCTTCTGAAGAATGTAAGCTTTTTGGTGAATAATTTATTCTGCACTGTGGACCAACACATTTTTGGTGAGAGGCTGGGCTGCACCAGGTTTTAATGCTGAGACATGCATTACTTGGAATTCTCTTTTGCTTTGGTTTTCTGGAAATTTATCTAAAATTTAAACCAGATTTTAAGGAGAATGTTTTATGACGTTGGCAGTGCCTTGCTCTTTTCTCTTCCCTTGTGTTTCTTGTCTGTTTCCTCTCCACCTGTCTGTCTTGGTTTATGTCTTTCTGGGTGTGGTGGATGTGCTTCTCTCTGGGAGCAAATTATCCAACGCACCTGAGCCACAAACTCCAGCTCAACTTTCCAGTCTCCAGCAGGCCGTTCTGCCTATGGACATGATTCAAGCCTGAAACCTGCCAGTATCACCAGCCTCTGCTTCAACCACACGGCCAGAAATCCATCTTCGGCTCCAGACTCTTCGCAGTCAGTCCAGCTGCTCTAACTGTTCCACATCACGCTCTGTGCCTCTGTCATCCTGCCTCTGCCTTCCAGCTCGCCCATCTTCCTGGATTCCCTCCTGGAGGATTCTCTCCTTCAGCCAGACGCTGCGCTTCCTCCTGGGATTCTATCCAAGCCTTCCTCACCTCCAACAAAGAATCTGACAATAAATATCCTCTGTGCAGACTTTACCTCACAGCAAACACAAGGCTAACAAAAATCCGAAGGGACAAGAAGCGACGGAAATAAACAGGTGAAGTGTTTCAGAAGGTCAACTGTTGGGTCAGTACTGGCTGTATGTCTGTTTCCAGACATTTCCCCTCATGATGTGCATCAAGTTCTGACCGCTTTTTTCTCCCCAATTAGTCACTGAGCTTCACTAATGATTTGACCTTTCCACTTCTTTGCGATACATCTTGTCATCTGTATTTATTATTGCATGAACAATATTTTATTTTTTAATAAGCAGATAACCATTAAAGCCAGGAGTGTTCATGTGTTCTCTAATACACCCACGTTCTCCTCAGTGGGCCTCAACACAAGCAGTATATCCATCATGGCGTGCCCACATTGTCACTATCAACTGCAGAGGCCTAATGGGCGAGGTGGGAGGGTATATAGACGGAGGAATAGATGGTAAACAAGTGTTATGAGTTGAGGAGGGGGATTTCCCACAGCTACACTCCAGAGACAGAGAAGCTTATTTCACACTTCATTTCACTCTAATATCTTGAACAACAGCATGGGAAAACATGCTCGCACATACGAACAAACATCTCCTTAATATATTCCAAATGTGGGCACACAAACACATGAAGCTGTAAACACATATAGATTTTCGCACACATGAACATGGATCCACAAACGTGTTCGTCTGTAACTCACACTCTTAAAAATGTAGACGGATTTTAGAAATAGGATGATGATGTTTTAGGAAGGGGTGTATGTGTTTTAGACATTTTCCCTAATCTTTGAATCAAAAGTCTGCCACTGCAGATAACTGTCACTTATTTAATTTTTAGGATATGAATTTGAATGTCCAGAGTCTGAGTTGGTCAGCCATTAATCTTAACCCTGTAAGACCCAAATATAGAAAAAAAATTATCCAAAAAATGTCTATAAAAAAACCCAAATATAGAAAAAAATTATCAAAAAATGTCTATAAAAAACCCAAATATAGAAAAAAAATAGATAAAAAATTAGATAAAAAACTCAAATATAGAAAAAACTGCAAAAAGCTAAAATCTAAAAATAATAACAATAACAATAATGAAGAATATTATAGAAGAAAATTAGCAATAAAATAAAATATAAATAATAAGAACAACAACAGTAATAATAATAATAATAAACCCAAATATAGAAGAAAATTTACAAAAAAAACAAAAAAGAAAAAATATAATAGAAAATAATATTTCAAAAAACAAAACTGATGTTGTGTTTCTGCAGCAGTGGGTTTTACAGGGTTAAATTCTATCTGAGCAAACCATAGACTGTATAAAAATATGGTCTGTATAGAACTATAGTACTAAGAACTGGAGAAGACTCTGCACTGTGATATGGTAAGATAACCCAAAAAACACTCCAGATATTCTCTTCATTTACTCAAAATGGGATCCTAATCTACAAAATGAGCATCATGCTGTGTTGCAGGAGACTTGAAACTCATGACTGAATCCATAAACTCATTAGGAAAATGTTCATTGAGGTAACAGATCAGCTAAAAAGTGTGGTCATTTTCTTATTGGCTTCTATTCAATCAGACTTCTTTTTGTAAACAGAGGAGTCGCCCCCTGCTGGCTTTTCAAAAGAATGCAGGCTTAAGTTGTTTCCATGTTGGCTTCACTTTCAAATGACGGTCTCAAATTTACTGTTTATGGGTTAAACTGATGTGATGTGTGGTTTTGGAAGTGACCAGTCATTGTTTTTTGAGGATGGTCTCTTCACATTATCCCTCTTTTACTCTCAATGACACTACACAAATACATCCATATTTAATACAGACAGATGTGTAGGAGTTTTTACAGATTAAAACAGTCTCATAACGACGACAGAGGATTGAAGATAGCATCATATGGAGGAATTTCCTGTATAACACTGAGACCTGTGTCTCATGTCAGACCATCATTATTTCACTTAATTTGTGACTTCAGTTTAGTTTTAACTTGGAGCTTGGTTAAGTTTAGACACCAATGCAATGGCATGCCACATGCAAAAACCGCTTTCCACAAACACACCAAGTCATATGACATGTTAAAAACAATCCTTTTACTGACACTTTAATGATGAATGATGAGTACAATACACCCTTTCAAAAGCAATAAGTGCATGCTACAAGGCAAACTTCTTCTTACCTGAAAAGGTAACAGAGGCTACGGACTCACAGCATTTCTTTGTGATGTATATTTAGATTTTGTAAATTTTATCGAACTATCCTGAGTAAACTATAGTGAACTATTCCCAGTGCAACCTGGGCACCCTTGAAGGAGTCCTGGCAAAGTGGTAGACCAGCGTCGGAACATAGCCAAAGATTTCACTGGTGGGAACTACACGAATATTACAACAGGTAAGCCAAATTGTGTGAAAATGGAAATCTGCCCCCTCTGGCAACAACAGTACTGAACTGTAAAAGCTACAATAATATTTTCATTGTTTCAAATTACATGCATTTTATCATAGTTTAAACTTTAGAGACTATACAGGACTGTGTAGCACCGTGGAGTCCATAACTGTGACTTGGTGACTGAGCCAGCTCATCAGAATATTAATAAATGACTGCTTAGGTTAGGAATAAGTCCCGTTGTGTGGGTGGTCTCAGAATTATTGCAACATCAGAGGCCATCAGCTGCATAAAAGAGCCAAGCTCACAATGATGTAAAGTGGAGGACAAGGAGGATGTGAAAAATGACACATAAAAGGTAAAACACCACCAACAAAGAGTGGACATGAAAAGGAAACCAACTAAAATTTAGTCAGACCCTCTGGTTTACCTCTGACCTTTAAAGGTGCAGTTCGTTTACATTACAAAAAACCCATTAACTTCCTGATTATAAGGTATTCAGACCACTGATCAGAGGCTGTCACAGCTGTGATAGGTGAGATTGTCAGATCTATACATGACCTATCGATGTGACACTGTTATCAGTGTATGAGACAGAAACACAACGGTGCAAACACAATCACAATCACACAAACCAATCAGGAGCAGTGTGTGCAGATATAATTCATACTACATGGCCAGTTACACGTGTACATATGCAATGATGTGAATGTTGGTCAATAACTGCTTGTCGATGCATGTGCACACATCTGTGTGTGTTTGGTCAATCAATCCTGTAATTGCATTGAGCAACTGGTGCTGACACGTTGCACTTTTCACATTATTGTCATCAGTGAGAATCCAGAGCAGTAATCCCCCACTCATACTGTGTGCATGCATCCATGGGTAACAATACAGGCATATGTGCAGTCAAATGGGAGCCATATTTTGCAAAGTAAAAGTGAGACCATGATCCTGACCAGTTGAAAGGCCAGAGGGTCATCAAAATACTCGCAATACAGATGTCTCCAGCTCGGTGTCTGTAAACCTTTAAAATTCTTCTTGGCTGAGATGTAAAAGGTGTAGATGTGCTCTCAGATGTCCTTTTAGAACGAATGTAAACTGGATGCATAATGTGTTGTCTTGGCTAAAGATAAATGAGAGATTTAAAGCATCGCTGCTAAATTTGACAAGAAATATTATTGAATCCAAATTACCAAATATACTCTATCAGAGATTAGATTTCAGTTCCGATGTTCATTGTTATGAAACAAGACATGCCACAGAGGGCAAATTTAAATTACCTTCAGTAAAAGGAAATATGGGAACAAGTAGTGTAATGTACAGGGCTATGATAAATTGGAACTCTTTGCCAAGTGACGTCACTCATGCAAACAGTAAACGGCAGTTTAAATTTCTTTTAAAAAGGCATCTTTTGTTATATTAATTTTTGGTCCAAAGGTATTTGTTTGTGTTTGTCTTTTTTAAGATATTTAAGTAGGTGTGTGTGTGTGTGAATGTGTGTGAATGGTTGGGGGGTGGGGGGGTCACTTTTATTTTGGTATTATGTGGTGAAAAACAGGTGTAAAATGTTTTCTTTGTAACGCTGTTGGACTGACTCCAGGAAGAGTAGCTGCACATGTTGCAGCTAATGGAGTTCAGAATAAATACAAATACAAATACAAATACAGTGTAAGGTAAAAGATTCATCAAAGACCACTTTAAAGTCACGCCAAAGTATTTAAAGCATTCTGCCACTGTTGTGTGACTCCGTCCTAGCAGAAAGCCACCCCAGTGAGTATAAAATGTACACAGCTGCAACACTGGGACCACAGTGTATTTCACCTCTTGATTTCTTGATTGATAAAAATGCCAGAGTAGATAGTAAATTCATTAAGAAATGCTTCGTGAGGGTGGAAGCAGCAATTGAAAGAAAAAAAATAAACAGACACACGTGCTGATTTGTATTTTTCTTTTTTCTTTTTTTGTAAATTGTCAGGAAATAGTATGGAAAGACTGGTAAGCAAATGTGTAAAACCTCCTAAAAGGTCCAATTATCCACAATGTCCTGCCTGATGAGCCGATATAGATAAAAACAGACCTAATGTTGGTATTCACAGTTATGTACGTGAAATGAAGTGCAGCCCTTTGTGCTCAAAATAGAGATTCACTTTAGAACTTTTGAAATGTCTGTTGGCATGGCACCAGTAAGTGTGCTTGATAAGTTCACAGAAAAGCTATTACTTTTACAACTGGTGAACTTTTCATGAAACAAAAACCCATTCATTACAGTGATCTACTATGATAGAAAACACTTCCACTATAGAGAAGATAAATGATCAATCCATTTGACAGGTAAAGGTAGGGGATTCTATATCAAATCATCAACTTTTGACCGTTTCTGCTCAGCAATCACTATCCAGAATTTTTTTAAAGAGAATAAAATATGAACATTTTTTAAAAATATTTCTGAAATCTTAGCTTTATATATTAAGTACTTTCCAAGGCAGAGTTTGTTTTTAAAAATAGCCCAGTTTCAGCACATTTCATCCCTAATTATAATTTTAGTGTAATTTTTACACGACAGCTCAGAAGAAAATTCACCCTGTTTTTTTTAACCAGGTCTTATAATATGCAATGTCCAAAATAATTAAAAACAACATTAAATGCCTGGTGTGATATTTTCTTAGAAATGTGAGTACTCTGGATTTGACTATCTGGCTTATTCCATCCCAAAACACCAAATATTTAGGAAGGTGGTTGCAGCAACATCTTCAATTTTACTGTGGGTGCTGGTGGTGGAAGATCATGATTTAAAAAAAAGCTTTATGTGCAAAATTACAGGCTTATACTCACAATTATTTTTGAGTTATGGCATTTTCAAATTTTAATAACTTAGGCCAAAATGCCCTCCCCCTCGCCTGGAATTTTTAGGTTTTAAAATGCTTATGTCTCTGCTTCTGGGTAGTATCACAGAAACTTGAAATTTTTCTCCAAGCTCTCTACATGTTGGTGATGTCCTAGAAACAACACACACACTCAGGAGAAGTCCCTACAGAGCAGGGGGGCTTGCCCAAAATGTATAAATTATTTGTAAAAAACACTCGCGAGTAGGGTTAAGGGTGTTAAAAATACTAGAAATCTTACAGATTAATGTCTTAGCACCATTTAGTATTGCTCTAGACCAGACTGGCTTATAACTTATACAGGGGGAGCCCTCTAAGCACATTGTTTAGAGAGATATGGACTGCTGAACATTGCCTCCCATGAAAAGTGCCTAATTTTCACAGACCCTGAAGTCAATGTAGCACAGGTGGTACAGATCTGCAAATTTGCACAGAAACTCAACTATTCTCTTACTATAGCCATGCAAAGTGCCAACTTCTAGCCATCACTGCATCATGCTCAATTTTACCCTCAAACTAGGCCATTTGTGGTAGTCAAGAATCTGAACATTACCTGTTATGCATATATAGTGTGCATATTTATGCTGGTGTGTACAACTGGAGTTGGAAAAATAACTTCCACATTTTTTAGATAACGTGCAGGGCTGAATTGTGCCCACTGAACTTTTGAATTTAATAGAATAAACATACCTACTTTCATTCAAGAAATTACAGAACAAATCATTGCACCTCGAAAATTTCCTGGACATACCTTATCTTGAAGAACAAAACTCTTTCAAGGCCTATGTCACTACATAGGCAAGTATAATTATATTTAAAATACCTGCAATCAACTTTTAATAGAACACAGGATGAATTAAAGATATTATCATAAGGAGTAGGCCACCTCATGATAGTGAAGTAACTTGAAATGGTCAAAAGAAGTTGAGACTGTATATGGACTGTGTTCAAGAAATCTCTTACATTGACAGTAAGTTTTGTTTTTTAACTTTGTATTTAAAATGATTACAGGAGTGTGTGGTAAATTCAGCTTAGGAGAACGGATCAGATTTGTGTTAAACATATTGCATCCAAATGCAATATATTTAACCACCTCTAACCTCACTGCAAAGGCAAATTTTTACAAATAAATCATCTTACTGAGGGAGTAACTGTGTTCATCCAGGAAACTAAACACCCAAGTACAGCTTTTTTTTTTTTTTAATATTTTTATCTATTCTTTTTTGAGGTGAAGGCTTTGAAGCCCTTTTTAAAAAATGCTTTGTGCTTTCTATTCAATTAGAAAGGAAATATTTTCTTCAATTTTCTTAAAAATCTGAAATGTTTCATTATTTCTGTTACGCACTTTGTAAGTTAACAAATACGTTAACACATATCTTACTCTCACAAAAAGTTATAATACGCATAATATGTAACACATGTTTGTGAACGACATTCGGTGACAGAGCCAATACAAAACCGAGGGGGTGCGACCAACCATCAGAGGACAAGGCCTCTAAAAACCTGCTGGGTTCAGCAACCAATGCCATCCTAAACATGGTAAACAACATTGCTGCTAATGATCAGCGGAAACAGGCGCTCACCCAGCATCTGCTTCTGTTAAAACTGCAGGAAAAGAACTATTGCCTATAGAGGAGCAAAGGCCTGGAACTCACTTCCTTTGAACATCAGAGACATTAATAACAAATTACCGTATAAAAGGAAGATCACGCAACTCCTTTTCCAGCAATTATTGTTAGATGTTGTCTTTTATAGCATACTCTGTTAGATGTGTTTTATTTTATTTTTGTTTTTAATAGGATATTATTGTAATGTATTATGTATGTTTTAATGTTTGGAAAATTTTGATTTTTATGTGTGGACCCCAGGAAGACTAGCAACCACTTGTGGGAGCTAATGGGGATCCTAATAAACAATAAACAATAAACAGTATAAGCTGATTCCAGCTTTATTAAGCGTCAGGTCATCACCATTCACACTCACATTCACTCATACTTTTCCTACAAGCTTCTTAGAAGACCTGTTAATCATCCTTAGTTGCTTAGAAGGGAACAGGTCCTCTGCATTGGAACGGGCAGTAGGGCTCTACTAGATGGTAGAAAGTGTTTGGATTGTAGTAGCCTGTGTGTTGAGTGGTCAGGTAACTATAAACAACAGCACTCACAACAGTAATGCCAACACAGAAGGCTGTTTCACGTAGGCCTTGAGCATACCATTGCCACCATCCTCTTGTCTGAGCTGTAGGAGCTGAGGTATTGGCAGCAACAGTCTCTGGTTGCTCAGGTTCTGCAGCAGGAGTGTCCATCTGTGGAGGTTCTGCAGCAGGAGTATCCATCTGTGGAAGTTCTGCAGCAGGAGTGTCCATCTGTGGAGGTTCTGCAGCAGGAGTATCCATCTGTGGAAGTTCTGCAGCAGGAGTGTCCATCTGTGGAGGTTCTGCAGCAGGAGTGTCCATCTGTGGAGGTTCTGCAGCAGGAGTATCCATCTGTGGACGTTCTGCAGAAGGAGTATCCATCTGTGGTGGTTCTGCAGCAGGAGTATCCATCTGTGGTGGTTCTGCAGCAGGAGTGTCCATCTGTGGAGGTTCTGCAGCAGGAGTGTCCATCTGTGGAGGTTCTGCAGCAGGAGTATCCATCTGTGGACGTTCTGCAGAAGGAGTATCCATCTGTGGAGGTTCTGCAGCAGGAGTGTCCATCTGTGGTGGTTCTGCAGCAGGAGTATCCATCTGTGGACGTTCTGCAGCAGGAGTATCCATCTGTGGAGGTTCTGCAGCAGGAGTGTCCATCTGTGGTGGTTCTGCAGCAGGAGTATCCATCTGTGGACGTTCTGCAGAAGGAGTATCCATCTGTGGAGGTTCTGCAGAAGGAGTATCCATCTGTGGTGGTTCTGCAGCAGGCGTCTCAAGCAGCTCAATGCTAGCAGGCTCAGTTTGCTGTGCCTGAGTGTCTACTTGACACTCAAAGTCACATAATTCTGGCCTGAGCCTTTTTCCCTCAGCACCGTGCTGCAGCTCTCTGTGTACTTTCTCCAATTTTTCCTTCAGTTTTTCACATCTTTCTTCCACAACCAACTTCACCATCAGCATTTTTTTGTTTTCAGCCTCCAGTTCCTTCTTCTCCTGCTCCACCTTCTGCCTCTTGGCCACTTTTGCTCTGAGCATCTGCTCTAAAACAGTAAGCTTGTGATTGTCTGTTTCTGCTCAGCTCCTCATCAGCTTTGGTGAGCATAGCAGAGAATCCCTTCAGCTCTTCATTGAGTAACTGGTTTTCCAGTTCTCTGAGCTGCTCCTTCAACTCGCCGACGTCTTGCTGGACGTCAGCGTACATCGTGGACATTTCTTTTTGTCTCATTCGTACAATATATTCTTCTAATTGTTCCCGTTCCTGCTGCAGTTTAGTGTTTATCTCCAGCTGCTTTCTGGCTTTCATGAGGATCACAGAGACTTTCTCTAGCTCATGCTGCAGTTTCTCTATTTGGGTGTCTCTGAGTTGTAGCTGCTCCTTCATCTCGCCCACTTCTTGCTGGGTGTCAGTGGACATTTTTTGGATTTCATTCCTTTGGCCCTGAAATGCTTTTCTTAGACTTTCACTTTTTGTTGTTTTATTTCAACTACATGTTCTAGTTGAGTTACCCATGAGAGGGTATCAGCATTCTGCTGCAGCCGTCTTGCTTCTTCCTCTAATTCTTCTGTCTCCTCCTGCAGTTTTTTGTTGTTTTCCAGCTGCTTCTTGGCTTTGATGAGTATTAGAGACACCTCATCCATTTCTTGCTGGAGTTGGTGGATGTGCAGGTCTTTCAGACTGAGCTGCTCCTTCAGCATGTCTACCTTTCTTTCTTCATGAACCAACTGTAACTCCAGCTCACCAATTCGTTGTTGGAGTTGCAGTATGCATGAATCCTCCCCTGTCTCTGCATCATGCAGAGAAGAGTTGCAATTCTCTTGGGACATGGCTAATTATGTGCAAAACGCACCGATGAATTGTAGTCACGTAGGCTGATCCGTCCTTCCTGTTCTTCTGGTCGTCTAACGCCTCCTCCTGTGGTTTCCAAAGTCTGCTGTACCGAATTTAAAAGCTATAAGATACAAATACTTTCAGATACCTGAAAAGAGTGTGTCCTGCTACAGAGTGAGTCTCTTCTTTTTTTTTTAATTTTCAAACTGCTGCTTTTAGAATGTGAGAATGTTCTGACTGTGACATCATGAGCCAACATTCTGTAAAGCAGCAGCCAGAATTCCATCACAACAGGGTTTATTTTTAAATGCTACTCATATGTTTCTTGTATATATGGCTTCCAGAGGAGGTCAGGCAGTTAATTTAACTCCACATGGAGTGTGTCCTTCTCCTACCCACAGTACAATTACTCACAAGTACCTGTTTTTCAGCACAGACATTGGTTCCATCCTAACTGACATCTTACATACTGCATTCTCTCTGTTAAGTACTTTGCAAATGAAAACGACTTAGTTACTGCATTATCAAATGGGTCAATATATAATTGCGGAACTTTTTGTATCATAGTTGACCTTTTTGCTGTTTTCAGGCCTGCAATCAACATGGCTGCCTATAACCAAACACCACATTGAATTTTTACTCAAAAGTTCTTCTAAAATATTGTATATGCAACTGAGTAAAATTGGAAAGTTATTTCTAAAGATATGGTAGTAAACTTGTTGCCATAAATCCACACTTGACTCACACATTATTTTATATTAAATAACTCAGAAAGCCTTGGAGTCTTGCCAGTCTTTTCTTCAGGAGGAAATGACATCATGTGGAGCAGGTCATGTGATCTGGAATTAACACACTTCCTTGAGGAGTGTTTTTGTAATGGGGGAACTGAGCTGAAAGTGATTTCTCGGACACAGATACAATTTGTTATTTTTCAAATAAAATTTGATATATTGTCAAAAAAGAAATATTTGTCATGATTGTCTCAACTTAAAAAGAACACAATAAATGTTTTTTGACAAAGCTCATGTTATTATTGTTTAGCTAATTACAAGGTGGTGGTTATTAAATTCGGACGGTTATTTAGTTGACATTTAGTGACATCCAGACATTTTTGATTAATGAGTGATTGTTTCCATAATAAATAATTATGGATTTTGTATGGATATTGATCATAATAAACATAAACTTTTTTTATTTTTAATAAAAAATTGATGCAAGATATATCCCATGGACTTCAAAAGTCCCTCAATTATATGTTGACCCAAACAATCATCTGATTTAAGTGAACTTCTTGGTAAATACTCTGAAGTTCATCATTGTAAATTCAAATGTTATTAAAAATGATCAGACAAAAAAGGGTTTTGGGGACAAAAAGATGTTCAAATTCTATGCCATATCTCAAAACAATATCAAGGCTGTAATTAAAACATTCAGTTGGTTTATGCACATTGTGAGCAAAAAACAACTGTCTCTAACAGCGAACTAAATGCAGAGTTTCACTACGGCACAAATCTGAATTGAGCTGTCATTAATGGATAGACACACAAGTATCGGTACTTAGAGTTTTTTTTTTTTTCCACATTTCAACATCAATATTCATCCGGAAACATCACAGACCAAATGCAGCCCTGAGGAACATACCGGAAAAGTGTCCATTGTCGAGGCTTGGAAGACAGAACAACGTCAAGCTAACGGTATGTTAGCGAGGATGCTGAATATTTTGAAGGATGTTCCGGGTAAAAGTTAGAAAACCACCACCAAACATCTATTATGGTGCAGCTCCAGTGAGGTAAATGAGACTATTTTTCAAAAGCATCGCAGAATTAAACACTGGATTACCAGAGACATTTATACAAACAAAAAAAAATTACTGGGTAAAATGTGTTTGTTGATGTTTGCTGGCCTGCTCATTTAGCTATTCATTTGTTTATTAATTATTTGGACATGACTCTAAAAATTAGTAATGAAAATTCTTTTTCAAGTCCAAACAGATTCTTTTTACATTATCTTGTATTCACTTTAATTTCTACTATATTTAAATAACACCAGCCACACTCACAATGTATTTTATTTGTAAGTGTATTATCAAATCATTGGTACGTATTGCAATTGTTTTATCACCACTGCTGGTGTCGATACATTTAGTACATGGTCACATTTTTCACAGTATAAATAAACTTTGGCCTGCAGGTGGGGCTACATGAAATGGACAGAACAGATATCTGTGCTAAACTTAATAGCAATCATGCAGTCAAGAGTTTTACCATCAAACCAAATACCTGAACCTCATGGTGACAAAAAAATAAGGGAATTAGTAGTCATGTAATGGCTAAGTTAGTGGGATTCATCCTGTGGGTTACATAGATGTCTGTAGCTGCACGTCCAATAGTTAATTTAATATTTGAAAAGACATAGCCAGGCCTCGATCCTTGCTGATAATCTGGCTAAAGGAAGTAACAGTAATATTTCAGGTCACATTTTGTTTTTGGGACCAACTCTTATCAAGCAAGTCCCTCACTATGAGAATTTCTTTTTAATTCAATAAAAAAATAATACAGTATATTTTCCATTTTGTATCTCCAACATTACATTAAATTTCTGCCTCACAAATCTTTTTTTTTTTTTTTTTTTTAAATCTGGTGACTCCGCTGTGGGTCCAGCCTCCCCCTCGGGTTTGTTTGGGGCCACAGAGATACCTCCTCATACGGAGTGCTAGCCATCTGGCGCAACATTTACCACGCCGCGGACTCACATGGAGCATGTGTGCTCGTGCATATGCGTGTGCACTTGTTCAGTGTGTGTTTGAGGTGGTGGCACACGGAGCATGCGGCCCCACCCAGGGCACCTTCATTGTGTGCAGTGGTCTGGAACCTATGGATCACTGCAAACACTCCCTCTCCCCCCCTCAGACACACACACACATGCACATTGTTGGACAACTTGAGGTCCCTTTTTGAGTGTGCGACGGTTGCATGCATTAACAGGACGATAAGGGGTGTGGGAGGGTGATGGGTGGAGATGATGGAGTGCAGCGATGAGATGGATCCGAGGAGAAGAGGGTGACTGAGGACGAAACGATGGCTCAAGGCGATGGAGATGGAAACGGTAGCTGAGGTAGCGATATGAGGAAATAGCATTTTCTCCCGTGCTTCTCCCTTCTGATGTGGTCCATAACATCTGAAACGTGAGCTGCATTCTACCGGCTAATTTCATTTTGCCCTCCTTGTGATGACTCACTTATTGAAAAAATCCTTAAAGGGTGAAGTGAAAGCAGAAATTAGGTTGTGGAATGCAGTCTTTCAGTATTTTTATTTGATGCTCACATTATATACTATGGCAAGCACTTCCAGGAAATATCTGACAGTGGATGGTTAGTCTGCCGTAGAAAGTCATGAGGAGTTCATGCTCAGCTGTTTGGTAGCAATTTTCTCCAGTGAAAGATGCAAAGAAACATGACTGTTGTGCTTTTGGTAAAATCCTTTAAGAAACCCACGATAAAAGACTGTCAAACACAGAGAAACATAAAAATCAGTCTCACAGAGCAGAAAAAATGACTTCAGAAGTATTTTGATGGTACAGTAAAGCTGCTCTAATAGATATGTTAGGTAAAGTGAGACATTCAATCAAGGCTGACAATGTTATGAAAATATGAAAAATAGAAGAGAGAACATAGCTTTTCTCAACCCATTCTTTTGGAAAACTTGAGATTATTGAGATTCAATTTAGTCATTATTGGGGTAGGGACAAGAGGAAAATGGTATTTTAGGGGGTAATCCAGACTTATTAAAAAACATTTTCAAACATTATTTTCTCCTATTTTTTAAGATTTGGTCTCAGGACAAGTACATTTACACAACAACTGCATGTTTTAGTACTTTGTACGCAGTCTATGTGAAATTTGATGGGTGGGATGTAAAATGTGCTCAAATTCTGGAATGACCCTGAAGTATTTGGTTAATGTTCCCATCAAGTCACAAAAGGGAGGTGTTAAGCATTTACATGAGTGTTTCCATCTGAACAGCACTTCACACAAAAATATTCTAAAGACAGCTGAACCCAGTCTATAGAAGCGGGACGGTAGAATCTAGTCGGCTTCTGTGTGTCAGTAGAGGCTGTGTGTTATAATGGTCATTAATACGGTGGCCGACAGGTGCAAAAGCGCTGCAAACACAGGAATGATCCAAAACCAAAAACTCACAAACACATAAAACACATGCAAGAAAAATATGCTGCAAGAGAAACATGCTGCAATCACAGAAATGATGCCGAAGCAAAGACTTACAAAATCACAAAACAGATGCAACCGAAAAATGCTACAAATATATAAAAACACACACATACCCCCAAGAACAACTGCAAGAGAAAAACGCTGCAGATTCAATCCACAACAGAAGTGCACCAGACACGAAGAAGGAGAAGAAGAAGAAGAAGAAGAAGAAGAAGAAAACATAAAGGAAAATGTACCTTTTCACACTGAAAGAAATTGCACACCTTCTTTTACTTCTTCTTCTTCTTCTCCTTCTCCTTCTTCTTCTTCTTCTTCTTCGTGTCTGGTGCATTTCCGTTGTGGATTGAATTTGCAGCGTTTTTCTCTTGCGGTTGTTCTTGGGGGTTTGTGTGTGTTTTTATATATTTGCAGCATTTTTCGTTTGCATCTGTTTTGTGATTTTGTAAGTCTTTGCTTCTGCATCGTTTCTGTGATTGCAGCATGTTTCTCTTGCAGCATATTTTTCTTGCATGTGTTTTATGTGTTTGTGAGTGTTTGGTTTTGGATCATTTCTGTGTTTGCAGCGCTTTTGCCGTTTGCACCTGTCGGCCACCGTACATTAATGTACAGCACTGCTGCATGATGATGATGAAACATCACTTGAGGTGAACTGAAAAAAAGCTCAAATGTAAACACAAACAGAGGCATTTGCATGTAAGTGCATGTCCTCTCATGCAAGCAGTGGCAATCACCCAAGTTTCAGCGTGACTACGGGACACTCACAGGCTCACGCACAGAATTTCACTGCCTGTCAGATTTCATTTACCAGATGACCAAACAGAGAAAATAAATTTCACAGCTCTGATTGGTAAATGAGTCTTTGTTTTTTTATGTGTCTTTATAAATCCGCATTGCCTTGTAGCAGAGTTGATTATAAATTGGGCTGCAAGGAGATGCCACGGTGCTGCTGGAAGTCTTTGGTTAAGGCTAAGAATGAATTAAAATGAGGGCACTCAATTAATCGTATACGGCGTACCTGTGTCAATGAGGACGTCTTAGTCTGTCAAACCAGCTCTGGAGGGAGACTTCCAGGATCTGACACAACAGCTCTGATGATATCATCAAGGCTATTTTGATTGGGCTTGGAGAATATTAATTTATTATAGAAATCATAGTTTACAAACTGAGGCTACATTCACACTGATAGATTACAATTTTAAAATACATAACTTCTGCAACATGTCTGCTTAGTGTCCACAATATTCTGGAGTCACAGGACTCAGACAGAAAAGCTGCTGAACTTTTTAGCTTGATAATTCCAAGGATAAATTTTCGTATGGTCTGGACAGGCAGAAAAGAAGACTTCTGGAGCCAATGACAGACCCTCATGTTCATGTTCTAATGGCCATCAGCTGTCACTGCATGTTCTCAGCTTCGTCACGCTCCTATCGTGGCCGTTTTGCAGAAATAAATTCAGATACCAGACATTAGTTGTGCTTGCAGCTGTCAGACAGTTCAGGAAATCTCTGGTGTTACTCATCTCTTTTTGACAAAATTACACATGTATTTTTTTTATCTAAATCATCCCCTCATGCCTTAAAATTACTTACATGAAGCTCAACAGCTCCTATTCCTGTGCAAACCCTCGTAGTCATCGTTATGATACAACTTTCTCATCTGCTTGATTTGCTGGAAGGACTCAGTGGACTGACATCTCTCCATTCCTTGCCTTAAAACTAAGGCCCCATTTACACAGCAATAGTTTTAGGATGAAATGCAAAGGTTTTGTTTTGTTGCTGCCTCCTGTTTATGCAGAAATGCCGTTTTATGTACTATTCGCATGGGATTAGTATTAACTGGTGATTTATGAGTTAAGTCTATTTTACCCAAATTTACTGACATTACAACCCAGATATGATGTCTAATCTGTGCACCTCAAATGTTTACATGGAGAACAGGTAGTGTTCACGTTGGGTGTGCCTCTACAAAGTTACATCGCTGACTACCGGTGTAACATGCACACTACAGTGTTTTCAGTCCTTCCAGCGGTCCTCGTAAATGCTTTTTTTTTTTTCACTCCGTTGTGGTATAAACCCAACAAGATAAAGGAAATACTTTTGTGATTTTGGGTGAAATGTTGTTCTGTAAACGGGGCCCAAGTACGACTATAGAATAGAGAGATCTATTCAGTCCCTGCCTGTTTCTCAACCACTCCTCTGCCACTTACTGCAGCTCAAGGACACCAGCTCTCTTTTGACTCTGCTTGAACTCTGTCGAACTACTTTGTACGACACAGTGGTAAGCTCCAGAATACTGGAGCAGTTCTGTCATACATGTTCAAACTGGCAATTCTGAAAAAGAATAATAATAATAATAATACAGAGAGCCCCTCGTTAGAAGAGGACAAGGTCTGGACCTTAGGTTTGCTTTGTATGAAACTATCTGAATCTGTGCTTTTGAGCTCGGTACACTGCTGCTTCAAGGTGGAAATGCTCAGCTGTGGTCTTGACTGCTTATTTTGCTTATAATGTGTCTTCTAGCATATAAAAGAGAAACGCCATGTGGACATGTTAAAAAGATTTTCTAAAAATCGGAACACTTAGCTTGCAAAGACTAAAACTCAGCCCTTACAATTACAGTCTTGGGCCAATTCATGATTTCTTCATCCCAGTTTGCAGACAGCCGACATGTACGGAGCTCTTTTCTTAAAGTTGGTACACACTGTTGTGTTACGCAGAGGCCCCACATGCTGAACACTGAAAAACATACGAGCCTCCTGTGATTATTTCTGAAAGGATTTATGCTTTCTATGAGTTGTGTTGATTGCAGTTGGTGAACACAACACAGGATTTCTGGAGAATTTAAGACTTCCTATTGTGTTTGGGCACCATTGATGGATGTAGGTATGAATTGAAGTACTTCTGTAACCTGGTCGCTTCTACTTCAATTTCAACTTTTTTATTTATTCCTAAATATACAGTAAAGGTTCCCGCATCTCATTCATTGTCTATGTGAAACACACCGTATTGCATGCTGGTCCAGTTGCTGTGCATTTTGAGCTGCGACCAACTTCTACTTTATGCAAATTCGATGCGGCGTGCAGCGGTCTGACGCATTACGAAACTGTCGTTAAACGTCTAAAACAGCCGTTGGTGAACTAAAACGAGGATGGAGTCAGCTGCTGCACAGGTTATTTCTCGCCTCGAATGCTTTCAGAAATACTTTTCGCTGAACTGTTTGCGTAATAAAAGAGAAAGTTTGCGACCGAGACACCATGTTGGTCCGTCTTGAAAGAAGCAGACCCAAGTCGATACGTTTGTCCAATCAGAAGGGCGACAGGAATTGAACACCCGGCTACTGGCCTCAAGAACACGTCCACCAAGCGGGCTATTTGCAGATGCTGCGTGTTTCCATGCGGGAAAAACGCGTCCAGTCGACACGCAGCATAAAGGTGTTGGTAATGGAGAATCTACTCATGCAGTCTCCCTTCAAAACAAGCTGTTGTTTTAAGCACCATTTGTTTTCTTGGCACATGCACAGTCGGCATGCTTCCAGTGCAGATTGTCCAAGTGGTTGCAAATTCTGGGCCTGTGTGGAGCCTCGGACAGCATGAACCGGCCTTAAATAGTCACATTCACATCCGCTCCAGTGATACCTTCATAGCTCAGTGTTCCTCAACACCTTGACACAGAAGCACAACCAGAAAGAAAATCCAGCTTCCCTTCATTGGCTTTATCTGATCTGCATTGCTAATTTGCCTTATTTGTCTTCTGTCAAAGAACTGTTTATTGTTGATTCTCTCAATACACTTAATCCTATTTGATCATGCAAATGAGGGAGCGAGGAACGATACACACTCATACACACACACACACACACATATATATATATATATATATATATATGAACACAAACAGAAGGATGCATTCAAGCAAGCAACACGACCGCTAATGTGAGCGCCCCACTGCACACACACCAGGCGAAAAGTGTCTCCGGCTCACACAAGCCATTTGGCCAATATGGTGGCTGATGAGAGCATAAGGCTGCTGGGTGTGATATAATGTCCTAACACACACACATCAAATCATCCCCTATCACCATTAGAGGCATCATTGAAACACACACGCAGACACACACTCCAATCTGCACCCAATGAGCCTATACGGGGAAAGAAATGGGCAGAACACGAGGAGCTGGGGGGGTTGGGTGGAAAAAAGAACGGGATGGGAGACGGACTGATTTCTGCAGCTTTGAAGTAATGTCCGCAATTTCAAATATAACTCGCTCATTTGGTGGGAGGCCATTTTGTTGGAGTGAAAGAAGCTGACTGCAGGGTTGAAATCACACACACATACACAGTATAAATATATATATAAAGTATGTTTGATGTTGTCTGTTTCAGCTTTTGCCATTCCTTTTTGTCTTTACAAAATCTGCTCCTCCCATCGACTGGCTTGACTTGACAGTTACTTTTTTGTTTTCATGACTGGAGTATTTACGGACCCCTTTTTCTTCCATCTGAGCTGCTCATCTTTGGCCACTTCTGTCCATGATGTCATTCATCAGGATGCAGCTGAAAAGGGTGAAATTACAGCCACAAAATGAACTTCCTGTGCAGGGTGTCTGGACAGGGTGAGGAGTTCAATCACTCCGAGCAAGCGTTCGAGGTCCGACAAGCATCCGATGAGGACGCCTTCTAGACGCCACTAGATCGGACATTCGGCAGAAAAAAATGGGAAAAACCTCAGTGATTTCTTTGTGAAGGCTGAGAGGCAAGCATGGGCCTCTGGTGGCGACAACAGGGCAAATTTAAGAGCACTGGGATGGGCTTCAAAGTTTGGCAAACAACAAGGGCGGTGTAAACTGTATTTGTCTCAGCAGTGACGTTTATCATTTAGGAAAAGAATGCCGTGAGTCGTCCCCAGTTTGCGTCCCGGCATGGGCCTGGGATCTTTCTGCATGGAGTTTGTATGTTCTCCTTGTGCATGCATGTGTTTTCTCCAGGTTCTCCGGCTCGCTGCCACAGTCCAGAAACATGTTGAGGTTAATTGGTAACTCTAAATCGTCCATAAGTTTGAATGTGAGTGTGATTGTCTCTATATGTAGTCCTGTGATAGACTGGCGACCTGTCCAAGGTGTGGCCTGTTCAAGGTGTCCCCTACCTTCACCCTAAGTCAGCTGGGATAGACTCCAGCCCCCCTGCGACCCTAATGAGGATACAGCGGTGTATAGATAATGGATGGATGGATGCCACGGGCCGAGAAAACCTTAAGTACAAGACATTCACGGCCAGGATAATGATACAATGCAGAATATTTGTAATGAATAACGGCCGATTAATGAATTTTGGAACTGAAATACGTTAAATGTAATGTTTTAACGACATGTGATGAAGTGTAATCTAAGTCACAAATCAAGGGCCAGAGTTTAAGACTTGACCATGTTCAAATGTTAAAGATCTTCAAAAAAATCACCAGGAGAAGTCAGTAAAGCACCAGGATTTATTGTCGACAAAAATCCAGGAGTAGTTCTTAGCAACACCCCAAGAAAAAAAACGGAGATACTGAGCTGTGGACCGTCTTTATGCTGAGAGAGTTGGTCATGTTTTCACGCCTATAGTGCATATGATAGGAGTGACAGTTTCCTGGTTTGTGGCAACAGCTTGTGTTTCTTGTTCAGTTTTTGCAATCTCTGCTAGAGAGACATTTCTGAGACCAGAGTGACGACAGACAGAGAGAGGAGGTGGATGCATCAGGCCTGAAGTAAAGCATTTCATTTAGCAATTATTGGTCAATAAAACTGCCAATAATTGGAAGAATGCCAAATATTGGCCAAAATAATCTGTCAAGCCCATAACCAGTCTGTCCAGTTCCAGTGTGGTTTCGATGTCACAGTTTGCAGACCAACGCCTGAAGCATAACACAGCTTAACACGGACCTCCTCATCCATCCTTTGCTTCTTCTCCCCTCCTTCTTCAGCCCCACAGTTTGCTTTGCGGCCCTTTTTCTCCCACTGGATGCCCCACTGGGGGCTGAGCCTCCACAAAGACCCGACACCCAGAGTGAAGCAGAAAAGGACTGCGAAAAGAGAAAAGGGGAGAGAGAACGGCGAGGAGAAAATAGAGGGTGAGAGGTCACGGAGTAGAAGAGGAGCGGAAGAAGACGAGAGCAAGCGGAGAGGAGAGCTGTAAAGAGAGCAAAGAATAGGGAGAGAGAAAGAGTGAAGGCGAAGACTTAAGAAGACTGAGGATATTGAGAAAAGGAGGCAAATAAAAGGGGGAGCGAGAGAGATGGTCGGCGGTGAAAGAGATAGAACAAGAGCGGAGAAGAGGCAGCAGAGAGGATAATGGAAAGAAGACAAAGATGTGAAGAAGAGCAAAGAGAGAGGTAAAAGCTGGGAGGGAAGGAGGGATTGGGTTTGACACAAAAGAGTATCCAGCAGAGTAGAGAAGGTGGAGATGAGAAAAGGGGAAGAGACAGACTTGATGAAAAGAAATCAAGCTTTGAATGAAGAAGGGAGGGAGCGGGTCGGTTGCCTGGAGCCTGTGTGTGAGTGTGTATTGTAAAGGATGGAGAGTCATAAGTAGCTGCTAAAAGGCTTGTGCCACCTCTGCTGGAGGAGGAGCCCTTCAGAAAACATCTCGTCGACTCGATATGTGTGTGCAAGTCGGCGTGCAATTTGGAGAGGAAGTGTTTTCAGGCTCAAACTCTGCACTCACGGGTTCAGCGTGGGTTGGGTGATTGCACACTTCCCCTTCCCCCATGACACAGACACGCAAACGCAGCGTGTTGGCCGGTCCACAGCCTGTTAACACCTCGGTCTTAATCATCACCTCCGTGTTGAGGACGACAAAACGTACCGGTCTGATCTGGTTCTGTCACACACACACGCTGCGTTTACATGCGCTTAAGAAATCAGATTAATCCTGGCTTTCAGTAGTAACCTCATTCCTGACATGCTGTGCTTGTGGCGGAGACGGCCCGAATATTCGAATCCGTTCATCTGGTCTCACGGGTCCAAATTTTGCCTTCGTTTTGTCTTCAGTTAAACTGAAGAATTCCCAAACACCGGAGGTCTTCAGCATCTTGTCTTGTGTTTACACAACGAAGTGAAGCGTGACGTCAGAGTCGGCAGCGACCTGGCCATTCGGGTGGTGTTTACAAACACGAATGGAGGAGCCGAGATGAGCCGAACACGACGGGATGAGTGGGCCGAAGGCGAAGGCAAGAGACGAGCTCCGAATATTTTCGTCTGGGGGGAGGAAGGGGTGATCGCATAGACATATGTGTATATGTCATAGACATATGTGTATATTTTTATGTGATCACACGACGAGATGAGCCGATATGAGCCAATGTGGGCCGAAGGCGAAGGGAAGACAGTAACGCTGCATATTCTTTCCGCCTGGTAACGTCCGCCGTAGTGAACAAATATTCGGATATGCGGGATATTCGGGTCCAGCCCTAGTGGTTTTCTCTTTGCCACTCTACCAAAAAGCCTTGACAAGTGAAGAGCAGACAACAGTTGTTATATACACAGTGTCTCAATCATTTCTTGTATCTTGCATTTACTCTTGTCACTCCTTTGGAAGAATCATATGTGTCTTGGTGGCCTCCTTCATTAGTCTTTTTTCTTCCACAGCCACTTAGTTTTGGTTCACGTGTGTGCCATGTTCCATCCATTTCTTAATTAAGTCAGATGATCTCCATTTTGCTAATTATGTGACTTCTAGCACCAGTTGTCTGCATGTGTGATTAATGGGGTGAATAATTTATTTTAAAGAGAATGAATACTCGTGCAATCACTTATTTTACATTTTATAGTTTTAATTATGGGCTGCACATTGACTCGGTGGTTAGCACTGTCGCTTCACAGCTCGGAGATCCCCGACTCGTGTCCAGAGCTGGACCTGGGATCTTCCTGCATGGAGTTTCTGTGTCCTCCATGTGTGAGTTTTCACTGGGTTCTCCAGCTTCCTCCCACAGCCCAAAAACATGCTGAGGTTAGCTGATGATTCTAAATTGTTCATAAGTGTTAATGTGAGTGCGATTGTTTGTAAGTGTAGTCCTGTGATAGACTGATGACCTGTCCCTACCTTCACCCTGAGTCAGCTGAGATAGACTCCATCCCTCCCTAATGAGGATTAAGTGTTGTATAAATAATGGATTGATGGATGCTTTTAATTATTTGACATTACTTTGTATAAATCTGCTTGCACTTTGAAATGAAACAGATGATTCAATGTTGAAAAGCATCCATCCATCCATTCTCTATACACCGCTTTATCCTCACTAGGGTCGCGGGGGGTGCTGGAGCCTATCTCAGCTGACTCAGGCGAAGGCAGGGGACACCCTGGACAGGTCACCAGTCTGTCACAGGACTACATATACAGACAAACAATCACACTCACATTCACACCTACGGGCAATTTAGAGTAATCAATTGACCTCAGCATATTTTTGGACTGTGGGAGGAAGCCGGAGTGCCCGGAGAAAACCCACGCATACACATGGAGATGCAAACTCCATGCAGAAAGATCATAGGCTCAGGCCGGGATTTGAACCAGGGATCTTCTTACTGCAAGGCGAAAGTGCTAACCACTCTACCACTGTGCAGCTGTTGAAAAGCAATAAAGGAGAAAACTTCCAACATTTTTTTTTTTACCACCACTGTAAAGAAACCACAATTCTGCTTTGCTTTCAGGCTTGAAGATGTGGGAAGATTTTTGTTGTTGGGCGCAACAGAATAGACATTCAGATTCAGAAAACTTAATAAATGGTAAAAGTCACATTGACATTTAAGATGCACAGTGAATTAGTTTCTTATCTCTGCCTGGCCAATGTTAACTAATAAAGATGTCAAGGCAGCACAATATTCTGTCAGTCATCGTTCATTCTTCTCATGTGTCGTTATTTGTGCTGCATCCACAATGCCTGTAGGGAGCGAAAGCTTCCTTAGCTTAGCCTATTAGAGGAGCTTGACCTCTGCATGCACTGCAACTTCTTGTCAGAGGGGATGTTTCAGGGCAGCTTCATTTGCTTTGCACGAGTAAGTAAATGGAATCATTCAAAAGACAAACTACTTGTGTTCATCACATTACATAACCGTATCCAAACGGTATTTCTCGGTGTAGCTGGTGTTTCTTGTGCAGGTTCGGCTCAGGCATCCGTGAGACGCTGCATTCAGGAACAGGGTGGATGAATTAAACAGGGGCAGGGAGAGTCCTTCACAGTAGGAGGAAGTAACAAGCCTCCATAATGACCCAGTTGTTGAGCTGAAAATGTGTCTGGGGCTTCTGAATTTGCTGTCCTGTTATGTAGTTTGTTGCTTCGGTGTTTGCTGTTAGTTCAGATTTACCACATATCTAGACAACACTTAGTAGGAGTGAGCTGTGCGGTCAGCTTATAGAAATGTCATCGTTGCTTCTCTGAAGTCTCAAACCTTCGTTCCACCTGCTCAGCTCTTAGGTTTCCAAATATGACATTTCCAGTGTGATTGAAAGAATTGAAATTGACTGCAAATATGCTGCAGAAAAACAATGCATTTGTGTGCCATAGAGACGAACCAGCTGAAGGCACCGGACATTACAGAGACTGGAATATTGGGAAGGAAAAACTCAATTAAGTTGATGTTTTTTTGGAGCGACATTTCAAGGAAATTGACAGGCAATGTTGACTTCAGCAGGGATTGCGGTGAAAAATCAATGCCAATAACACTACAGATGTGAGGAAACAGAGGTGACATGAAAAAAAATCTTGATGAAAACTGGTGAGAAAATTGCACATCAGGAAAACCTCTGTGTGATTGTTTTCTGAGCCTGCTGCTACGACATTCCTGACAAAGGTGACATTCAATTTAAAAAAAAAAAAAACAACTGAAAATTAAAATAAACTAAAAATATAGAGGAACAAAGAGTCCAATGTTTTGTTCATCCATCCATCACCTTATATTTTGCAACTTCATAACAATGTTCCTTCATTTGAGTAGCATGTTTCTGCAGCACAGGTTACTGCAGATGTAGGGCTGCATTTCTCGGACCTTTGTTTTTTGTGACAGCCCATCCATTCAACATTAGTGGGAGCTTAATGTGAATCAAGTTTTATTTCCTTGATGTTAAACAGGTCAATATATAATTGAGGGGCTTTTAAAGTCCATGGGATATATCTTGCATACATTTTTATTAAAAGTTAAATAAAATGTTTATGTGTTCATTGTGATCACGTCTTTACAAATTTCTGAATTATTTATTATAGAAACCACTTATTAATAAAAAAAATGACTGGATATCACTAAAATGTGGACTAAATAACTGTACGAATTTAATAACAACCACCTTCTAATTAGCTAAACTATGATAAAATGAGCTTATTCAAAAATTATTTTGATTGTGTTCTTTTTATTAAGTTGAGATAATCATGACAGATGTTTCTTTATTGGAAATATATCAAATTTTACATGGAAAATAACAAATTGTATCTGTCTCTGAGAAATCATTTTCAACTAAGTTCCCATCACAAAAACACCTCTCAAGAAGTGTGTTCATTGCAAAGCAAAATCTTTTCTCCGAAGTTCGAAAAAGATGGATTTGTGTCTCGGTCCTCGTCCATACTTGTGGTCGAAATGTCAAAACTAACCGTGGTTAGCGAAAAAAACTCACACATTTTACAGTTTATTACTAGTACTAAGTGATGATGTACACATTTCCTGGAATGCTTTTTTTTTAACACTGAGGAACTTGTTGAACTTTATAAATATAAGACATTTGTCAGAAAGTATTTTTGGGTGGAATAAACCTTGAAAACTATCAAAACTTGGAGAATGTTGTATTTTGGGTGGAATGTACTGTTGTAAAAAGTAAGAATCCTGAGATTTCAGTCTTTTCTTCTGCCAAAAAAAATTGCCTCATTTCATCTTTTGTTACCATCGTAGTTGCTATGGCTACTCGAGGGTGTTGTCACAATGAAATGCAAACGATTAATAGGATTAACGGGAGTTTTTTTTAAATGAAAAGACTGGTTCAAAGTTCAAATATATCGCTTTAAGCCCGCTAAATGCTTTAGGTGTCAGTGAATGGGAAAAGGTTTACAGCAGCGTTTTGATGACAAATATCAAAGATAACTGACTCAGCTTCATTTATACAATGCAATCCGTAAAACTACTGTTTGGGGAAAAGGACGCAGAAAGAAGTAGAGCTGCTGAAAAACTATTGGGAATGCTAAAACATTAGAAGGACCCTGTCAAATATGTAAATGTTATATTCATTGTTCCTGATCCTTTGTTTGACAACCTTTTCAGTTAAAAATGAAATTTTGTTGACATTTTCAAATGAATTGAGCTTTGGTTCAAGGTCTGTATGTTTCAGTGCAGTGTTGTGACAGCATTGTAGTTCGTCCCGTCACTGGCAGTATCTATTTGACAGAAAAAAATTGCATGAATTGTTCTCAGTCTCTGGTTATTGTTTGGATGCAAGTCTAAAACCCGTCCTCAGCAGCACGGTCCACTATTCACTGAGCTTTAATTTAAAAATCAGGTCAGTAGAGACCTTGCGTTTGACCAAACACAGTAACATGCTGACACAGATCTATTCTGCCTCCTGCCTCTTAATTTGCAGCCTTTATATCGGTGTACAATGAAGTGGTGGCGCTCAGAAGGACAAAACTGCTGCAGAAAATAAATTGAAATGATTATAGTCGTCGGTGCAGAGAGAGAAAGAAAAGAGGGACAGAGGGGATAGATAGAAAGGTGGATATTTTTGCTCTATTGTCCCCATGTGATGAACCACTCAAGTGGAGTGTTTATGGTGAGGAAAGCATGTACCCGAGCTGTCAGCCCCTTGGTAAGCAAGATTCTGGGAGACAAAAGGCGTGTGTGCACGTGTCAAGGCCATCGGCGCACACACACGTTGTCTGTTGAATGTCTTCACACTGTGGTGAGGCCATGTTTTGCTCCCTGCTTTCACCGGCTACACACAGATCTATTTCTATTTTTCCCTCTCCCTTCAGAACATGACTCTTCTCCCACAGAGAGTGTGTATGTGAGTGTTTGTGTGTGTGGACCCCTCGGAAGCTACATAGCGATGGCCTCAGAGCAACGAACAGAGACAACAAAGAGCACGCCTACATATTATATGAGAATACGTCTGCATGTGTGTGGTTATAGTTGAACTGCTGAATGAGTGTGTGTGCAGTGAATTTGTGTAAACAATGGCTGGATACGGTGGATACGGTGGATGCACGGTAGTGGCATCATCATCAGCATCAGCCAAAAAATTGTCAGTATCAGCCAAAAATAAACACTGACAGGCAGATACAACTTCTTAAGTACATTAAAAACAAGAAAAGCACTAAGAGAGCGCAGTACTCCACCAAGGCCGTTCATTCTCCCATATGGCATTGTTAGAAAAGCAGCATATTTTTGTAGAAATGCCGCATTTTTATCATTATTATTATCATTGTTGATGATCAGAAATCACGGCACCATAAAATGTGGCTATTTATTATAGATGTACCCACAAACAAAAAGGCCTTTTACTGAGCACAGACGTGTGTTAGGCATGTGTACAATATGTATGGATACCGAATCAAGCAACCAACATATGTGTAAATTACTCTTATAAAGGTCTGTTGATCAGTTCGTCACTTTTTGCAAGGCTGTGTTTTGCTAGTGTTAAAATAACCGCTTCCTCTATGTTTTTATTTTGAAAGCATTTTTTTAAAATGTGACAGGCTTTTATTTTTAACACCATTCCAGCAGCACAGGAATAGTTTATCTAAGAAGCGGTTTCTTGACATGACGTAGATGCTGCTGAAAAGTCAGAAAATTCACGTAAAGATGGAGGGAAAACGGTGACACTAAGAAACACTCCCACAATTTAATCAGTTGTTTCTTGTATCATTTCTGATGTTTGAGTCCTGATATGTCAGTAGTAGAATAGCAATCATGTGATCATCAGCAGGCAGCTGAGGTAGTGGTCACTTGTTGTCATGGTTACAGTGATGCCCTGCCGGCCGCTCTCTCACAATGAGAAATCCTTAACAAATCCGTGGATCCAGATTTTAAGCTGCATCACTGCCAAAATCTAATCAATTGGTCCTTGTATCATATCTGACCTTCCCTGAAAATTTCATCCAAAGTTTTTGAGTAATGTTGCTACCTGTCAGTATGCCATTACCTAGGTTAATTCCACTACAATTGTCTGCAATTGCGTGGAAAACACACAGTAGGTGCATACATTGGGATTGAGATTTTATTGAGCTAACAGTTTAGGTGATGGCAGATTACTTTGCTGGATTCTATCAACTTAAAATGACACGTTTGCCCTTTAAATTGGTATTATTATTTCGGTGAAAGTGTGAAATTGGGTTTATTAGTCCTTTACCATTGCACATCTGACATTCTTGTTCTAATTTTTCTGCTGCAGATCTTCGAGCAGGAGTACAGAAAAGGACAGAATGAGAAGTGTAACGTTAAGTTTGTGTTTTGCAAAGGATTAAGTTGGAAAAATTGGAAATTTAAACTTGACTTCTATTTAAAATATAAATGCAGCAAACTGTTAATTTGAGTCAAATGATCTAAGTACATGTAATCTAAACCAGAGGCATTAGCTAACTAAATTTTTCTAGCAGAAGCTCAACATTCTCATATTTTCCAGCTGTGCATTCATTCCTTTCCCTACAATACCTTTGTTAGCTGCCCAACACAACACAATGAACACTTTGGGGCCACTGAGCTGACTCACTGCTGCAACTGGGAATTCATTGCCTTGCTCAAGGGCAAGTTGACAGCTTATTTTCCATCCTCCTCACCTATAATTTCTAATCTAGTCTGTGTATCCTCACCAGTGACCTTCCAATCATAAAGCAGCCTCTCTAACCTCAAGGCTCCTCCACAATAACGGCAAACACGTCATTACAGACACTCCACGTTTCCACGTTCCCTGGATGCAGCCTGGTTGGATGCGTCTGTTTGCGGGCTTCACACAGGGATATCTCGAACCCTTTACGGCTCTTCCCTGCATCGGATGATATTGAGAGGAATTGCACACAATAGATCCACTTTGCACTTTGGAGTCTGGAGGGAGAAATAGCAAGCAGGAGAGACAGAGAGAAACAGGATATTTGGGGAAAAGATGGGCTAATACGAGAGGAAGAAAGAGAGGAGAGGGAGTGACTGCAGGAGCAAGAAAGAGTGATTGCCTATTGACTTGATGAGAGAGGATGCATCATTATATAATTGTAAATCCCAGAAAGATAGGGTGTAATAGGACTTTTTCTCCTCCCACTGCTGCTTTGGTAATTTATCTCTCTCTCTTTCCCTCCCTTTCTACCTCTCTCTTACGCCCTGTCACCCATCAATCTTTTTCCAATTACCTGCTCTGTCTATCCACAAATCCATCATAATCATTTCCATGGTAACGGGTTGCATCCTCCATTGGCTTTGGCCTATTGTTCAATATAATTGCACGGCAAAAAGCAGTCTTTAGAAGAGGGAAGGGGATACACAGAGAGGCTCAGATCTGGATTGTCTCTGCGCTCGGCGACTAATGTCTCTGCCTCTCCACAGAGTCAACTTCAGTGCAGATAGTCTGCTTAATTTCAACCGTGGCATCCATTCATCAGACATTTTATTAGCCATTATGTGTGGATTGCCTTTATCCTGAGCTGATGAGACATCTTCCCAGTGTCACAATTGTCACTTATTGTGAAAATGAGAAGAGTAAATGCCCATGCAAAGTCAGTGAAGAACAAAAATTGTCTGTGTTTGTTAGGAATTAATGGGAGCTGTCCAAAAATATATGGAGGTCATAATGGTAAGTTAATACACACTGGTAATCTGGGAGCCCATGTCTGTCTGTTTTCACACATAATTACTAAATAAAAAACCTTGTCACCTGAAGAGCACTAAACACATTATTGAAGGTTCTGATTGGTCTCTTGACATGTACACCAAAATTATCCATGTTTGTCCAGCAGATTGTTCTACTCCCTTTGTGATAAAAGATTCTTTTTGTGCAAACATGATGGCTCAGACATGTTATGAAGCTTGTGCAATCATGTCGTTTCTATTTAAGACATATTTCAAAGATGTAGTGGAGCAAATTTAGGTTGAGTCTTCATATACTGATTGCTGGTACTTTATACTCTTGCTTTTACAACACACAGTTCAAAATGTTGCAGATATAAGATAAAAAAAGAAAGCAGACTTTATATATTCGACAGATATTGCATGTTGCCCATTGGTTTGTAGAGCATTGTTTTTAAGCCTTAAGTTTGGCATTTCACTGTCGCCATTTTGGTCTTTTGAAACCACCTGATCTGACTGAGAACTCGAGGACTAAGGAGGATGCAACTGTCAATGACAGCTTGAAACATACTCTGTTTTATCAACTGTTTTCCTCTCAATCGCACCATAATTACCAATTTTAACATCATGCTGTATTAATCCAGAGGGAGCTCAGAATAGAGCCACTGCTCCTTTGCGTCGAAAGGAGCCAGTTGAGGTGGTTTGGACAGATTCAGATGCCTCCTGGGAGACTTCTTTTGTAGGTCTTCCGAACACGTCCACCTGGGAGGAGACACCGGAGTAGACCCAGAACCCACTGGAGGGAATATATATCTCATCTGGCCTGGGAATGCCTTGGGATTCCCCAGGAAGAGCTGGAAAGTGTTGCTGGGAGGAAGAACGTCTGGAATGACCTGCTTTGTCTGCTGCCTCTGTGACCCCAGTGAGGAGAACAAAATGGATGGATGGATGGATGGATGGATGGATGGATGGATGGATGGATGGATGGATGGATGGATGGATGGATGGATTTAACAGTCATGCAAACCTGTGATTGAGACCATAAATTAGGAAAAGGTTTATAGATCAAGTCAAAGTCCATCTGAAGACCTAAGCACTAAACCCACACATGCTTAACTGGTGATGCAGCGCTAGTGTTTGAGCATGTGCATTCATGACAGCTCCAAATGGTATAAAAGGAAGGAATGGGATACACTGTAATGACAATAAACATTGTGTGGAAGCAATGCAATGTCATTATGAAAAATATTTGAAAAGGTGAATTTGGACTTGTGTTTCATTCAGTCTGTTTAGCTGCTTAGTTTGTTAAATGCTCCGTTTGTGACATTAGTGTTCATCCATTTTAGAAGACTACTAAAGTCAGGTGGAAGAGTGGGTTGTCCACTAATCGCAAGGTTGGCGGTTTGCTCTCCGCTCCTCCATGTCGAAGCATAACTGAGCAAGACACTGGACCTTGCATGGCAGCTTTGTCGCCATTGGTGTGTGAATGGGAAACCAGTATTTACCATGAACATCTCCAAATCTTGTACAGACATTTATCTGAAAATACAGATTTCCCCCTGACATGCATGCTTGGTTGTGTACATTTTGTTGGGAGCAGTAACCTAATGCACTTGACAATGGGACAGTCCTGAATTCTCATGTACTTAGCTAGAACATGCCTCAAAGTCCATGATTCTGTGAGTGTGGAGATTAGGATTGACTTCTATACAATCATACTTCTATTTACAACCTGTGGAGTCGCCCCTTGCAGGCTTTTAGAAAAAACGCAGGTTTAAGGCATTTTTGTGTTGGCTTCACTTTTAAACGCACGTGCTTCATCTATCTTTTATGTGCAGTCTATGTATAAGATATTGTGCTGTTGTGCAAGACAACAACACAATTAAATAGCAGTGACACTCCCTGAGCTAATACAATACTAAAAGCAAGCAGGCAATTAAGAAAGGTAACAGTACTTAAGTGTAGAAGCAAGACACAAGTAGTGCAAATAAATAATGTATGGCACTTCAATCAGTAGAGAGTTCAACATAGTTCAATCAGTACAACGTGCATTTGAGCAGATTGTACAGGTTGTCGGGCAATGATCAACAATTTGGCAGCTTGAGAGAAGAAGCAGTTTTTCAGTCTTGTGGAGTTTGCGTGATTTGCCCTATATCACCCATCGATGAAGAGTAGTGTGAAGAGGTCATGGGCAGAACAACTGTGTCCCAGTGACATTTTGGGACGTCTTGATGACCCTCTAGAGAGCTCTCTGGTCCTTTCAGTGCAGCTGCCATACCACGCTGTGATGCAGTACATCAGGAAATTCCTCACTGTGGCCCAGTAACCATTTCGTGGCAGGCTGACTCTCTTTAACTTCCTGAGAAAGTAGAGTCATTGTTGTGCCTTCCTGCTGACAGTGGAGGGGCGTATGGCCCAGGAGAAGAGTCCTCATTGATGTGCAACCCCTAGAAATTCACTGGAGGCTCTTGACTAAACACTGGGCCGTGATTGATTTCCTTTGTTTTCCTGAAGTCCATCATACTGTCTTTAGTTTTCTTGTCGTTACGAATGAGATTGCCGGCATAACACCACCCTGATCAGGTTTGGTACCTTATCCTTGTATGCCGACTCATTATTGATAGAGATTAAGCCCATGGCTGTTTCATTGTGTGTGAACTTGATGATGGTATTTGTTTAGTGGACAGGAAAAGAGGGCGTGCAGGAGACAGCTCAGCACACATCCCTGCAGAAAAATGGCACTCGAGGTGAGGGTGGAGGACAGATATTGGGCTTTTCGACTGTAGAGCTCGGACACAATTCTGTTGAGGATGACAGTGCTGAACGCCAAATCTGATTTTTGTGTCTGGTCTTTCCAAGTGATCCAATTTAGTATGGAGAGCAAGGGTCATAGCATCCTAACAATCTGTTTGACATCTAACGCTGGTCCAAAGTGGTGGAGGTGATACTTTGATGTCATCCTTTCGAAGCATTTGGCTGTTACTTGGTTGAGTTCTGCCAGCTGCGCAATACTGATTGTTGATTTGAGGGACATCAAGACAACAGCATAGGTCAGGGAATGGTTGAAAACGTAGTTGAAGACCTCTGCCAAGTGATTGCTCATAGCACATGCCCTGGGACGCTGTCAGGCTTAGACGGCTTTGTTGCATTAATGGTGTGGTTGTCCTCCTATTAATAATGATGGAAATTAGCCATTCACAGAAGACAAGGCTCTGGATGTTTGATGCTGATTTGGAGATGTGCTAGAGGCCAGCATATATCAAACACCCCATTTATGCAACAATCAATGAGTGTCAAAACCAGCGTCTCGCCCCGGCTGAGACGAGGGTCACAGCAGTTTGAAACACTCATCCATTGTGTATTTTTCTTGAATGCGTCTGCAAAATTTCCATGCTGCTCACAGAGAAACCACAAAGCACAGAAACCATTGCCGTGTTTGTTTGTGTAATCCATGTGCTGCACATCCCTCCTCCCTACATCTTTTCTGTGCTTTTCTGAATTATGACATTCCTACAAATGTATCAGGCCACAGTGACTCTGAGAGACACATGCATGATGTGCATTGAGATGCAACAAGTTTTTGCTCTGCTGCACACTGTAAAGCACAATCTCCATATTCAACTGTCCAAATCATATAAATCCCCCACTGTCTATGCATACAGTGTGTTGTGAACTTGTTTGCATACAGATTTACAGTGACCAGGGAGAGGAAAATAAATGACCCAATAAATTACTTTTCTTCCAGCATGGAATGGACTTGAAAACAGTTTTCATCCATTGAATTTCTAATGATCGCCTCCCTGGTGAAGTCTTTCCACAAAGGGCTGAGCAACTGGAAAGACTAGAAGATTCTCCCACGTTTCAGATGGAAGTCAGTCAGCATCTTTATCTCAGGAATATCAGACGTATCTAGCAATCGAGCAAAGGCTGTTCGAATAGAAATCCTCTGCTCACAGCGATCATTGTCAGAAGAATTTGTTTCTAAAAGATTACATGAAAACTGT